>NW_011889232.1:546470-565166 GCF_000151845.1 Pteropus vampyrus | reverse complement strand
AAAGTTTTAACCTCAAATATTTGGAAAGGTCAATTTTAATGTGATGAATTATAATTTTGGCAATTCCTATCGTACAGCTGTTCTCAGGAAATATAATAATGTCAGTGGTGTAAACAACATAGTTAACCAGTTTCCCTGGAGATTTTCTTGTCAAATACCTTTCAGAAAACTCTCAAGTGTCCTTAGTCAGCAGTTTTTTCCTGCTGCCTGAAGCTGTCCCTTTGGTCAGTAAATGACCAAACACATACTGCTGAGTAACAGCCTACCTGGAGCCCAAGACGCTGGACCTAGGAGCAAATATACAGAAAAAGGAGCACCTTAAAAGAAACTCTTAATTAAATATTACAGAAAAAAAAAAAGTTACACGGAAAAACGTCCCCCGTCTTAAGTAAACAACAACAACACCAACAACAACAAAACCTAGATATAAAATTTGTCTGGACAACATGTCCAAAATCTTATAAGCACAAATATATATAGAAAACAATCTTTAAAAAGGCACAGAAAATTTAGATTTAACCAAATAAATTTGCTGATTAAGCAGGTCAAAACTGTCAATTATAAGCAACTTTATATGGTTCAACTTGCAGATCAAAATGTCACCAACGCTGGTTCTGACTTGGGAGTTAAATAATGATTTTTTATTTCTTTTGTGTCTGTGTGTGTTTTCACGTATTTTCAAAACTGTTCGTAATGAGCATTCATTAGTTTTAAATAACACCATTTATAACTTTTTAAAAGCATGTTAATTTATAAATGAGGCGTTTATTGGAGGGAGACTGAGCAAAGAGAAGGAGCGTGGCTGTGACCTGGGTGTCGGTGTCAGAAGCCGTGTATGGCGCCCAACGCCGCACTTGCACATACGGGGACCTAAGGGAGTAGGAAAAGACCCTGGCTCATCAGAGTTTGGGTTAAGAGACACGTGCTGCCCTCAGTTTGAGCTCAAGTCATAGAAAAAAGAATATCATCGGTTCTATCTGGGACTGGGCTCTATGGCAATGGAGATCTATTTTATTCATGTGAGATCATTGTTCTTTCCCACTTAAGATATTTGGCTCTTTTTAGTTACCCTGTGAGTACTTGCATTAAAATCCTGAAAGGATCAACTGGAGTTATCTATTATCTTGGACTGTTTATGGCTGAGCAATCAGCGCCCCCTAAACACCCTGGTCTTTCTAATTCAGAAGCAGTGTGTGGCGTCACTCCCTTGGGTCCCAGTGCTGGAGGGGCGAGGGAGTTCTTCCCTTAGAAGGAAGTGTCACTTTTCCCATCTGGAGGAGCCCTGGGCCTCGCTGGAGGAGGAGCTTTGTCCTGATTGACAGGTGGTAGCGTGACAGTATCTGTGTCTTCCCTTAAAAGGCCCATCTGGACTCCACAAAATGGTTTCATCTGCTAGCACCCATTTTATTGAGATCACCTCCCAAAACTGTGGGCAAAGTGGGAGAAGGCAAAAAACAAGTAGATCTTAATAAAACTCAACTTGCTATTCAAAAGGAATGAAAATTATTCATTAAGAAATAGTCAACCGAATAATAATAATAACTCTTCAAAAAGTACAGTGATTGTTTTTCATCTTATGGAGACTAGAATGAGGTCAATACTTTTCAAACTAATAGAGGGTATTTTTATTTGAATATAATATCTTTGTATTCCAGTTTGCTTTTTAAAAATCTAGTAATCCTACCGTACCCGGAAGATTCATTCCTTTGAAAGAGATTACCTTTTTGGCAATTAGACACTCATTGACGGATCTAAAAATACTCTAAATGTGAATATTTCGGTAGTCCATGAAATCATTTCTACTTTTGTATGTATCGAAGCATACTGTTTTCCTTTAACCACACTAGGTATCAGCTATACTGAGAACACAGTTGTGTGGGATGAGATCTCAGCTGGGCATGTGACCACCCAGAAGGAGCTCAAGTCGCTGGGAATCTGGATACAGGGAAAGAAAAGACGTAGGAACTTAAGTTCAGGATTTATTTTGCCTGGGCCCAGTGAAAGCCTATTCTTGCAAAGAGGCATTAAAATTCTAAGAATTATTTCCATGTCTTCCTAATGAGACCTGACAACCACTATCCCATGTACATATTGTGATGGATCATTAAACTCAGATTGTGATGGATCATTAAACTCAGATTTTTATTTAAAATTTCATATTATATATAACATTGTTCTTTTGTATCTTTTGGTTGTTTATCCAAACAATATCATCCAATCGATGCTTTGATTTGTTTAGTTGTAAGGGATCACTATGATTGCAAATATTTTTCAAACAAGCAGCTGAATTCCTATCTTCTGTATTTTTTCAGAAGTCAGACTTATGATAGATTAATTTTTGATAATTATATCTATTTAGTTTGAGACAGGTCGGATACAAAGCTGTCTGAACCTTATTCTTTTCCTTTTGTTTCAAATGTGATACTACATCTTTTGTGACTACTGCTGTCAAGACTTTACATTTCTGATTCCTGACTGGAGTCGTGAATGTGGGTGGCCGTGTCTGTGCTCGTGTGCGTGAGAGACGGTGAGAGAGCACGAGACGGAAAGAGAGAGCGAGAAACACACACGCTGAGAGAAAGAGCGACGGAGGGAGAGAGAGACAAGGACACACGCGGACACGACGATAGCCACTGTTCCTTTCCAGCTCGGTCCCTTTTCTCTCGTGCCTTTCATCTCACTGACATCACTCGAGTCAGGGCCTGGACCCCTTGGGCTGCTGCTCTGCGTGTGTGTGTGGCAGGTTTGCTGACCATGAATTATGCTCTATTATGTGCTATTTGAGATTGGGAGATTTTTAAAATACATCATTTGTGTGATCCTCATTTTTCTATAACTACAAAACCCTATGTTTAAACATGCATAAAGCTGTACATTGCCTTAATTTTTTTTTTTTAAAAAATCACAGCAATGTGTGACTCTGAAATTGCTGGTTCTGCTCCAGGTCATTGCTTGTTCCTTTCACATGATCTGTAACAAAGCAGACAGAGCCACAGGGACGATGGAACATGTAACTTTCGCTTGTGCACAGCAAGTGCAGTTTGAACTTGGCTTAGCGAATCTTGGGCTTTATGAAATATATCATCTCTTCACTCCCTGCCTAGGTCTTCCCAGGAGCATTGGAAGAGCCACGCGGAAGAGGACAGGGCTCCCAATCGCATCTGCCTGTTTTGTGATACGGTTTTAGATAGCATTCTCCTAATCTTGTGTTTGTCTGAAAGAGAAAAATAGCATACATCGAAAGCGCTTAATGCATTCCAGATGGTTTTTATAAATTACCTCACGTAATTCTCACGATAACTCTATGCCAAGGGTACTCTTACTACCATCTCTATAACTGCGAAGGGGAAACCAGGGTCTGGAGGGACTAAGTGGCTTCCTTGGGATGACACAGTTTAAACTCTGGCAGTGGCAGAGTTTAAACCTGGACCCCCTGGCTCCGTGCCCGGGGCTTTGGCCACCACGCTCTTCCACATGACTGTCTGGTGAGTCAATCCCACCTCATCTCCCAGTAATACAAGCAGTGGGGAGCAGGTTCCATAAGTGTGAGACAGTGCTCGGCATTCTTTTAGGTGCATCCTGCAGAGGATGGGAAAAGAGATGATGGAAAAGGAAAAAAAAAAAAAAAAAAACAAAAAAAAAAAAAAAAAAACCTGGAAATGCAGCTGCTCCTGGGAGAGCTGAGTGACAAGCTGTCGAGGCCACCGTTTCTCGGTGGTAATGAAGGGTGAGGCTGGCAGCCAGTGAGGAACGGGCTGGTTTCCATTTACATGCAGGTCTGATTGCTTTTTTTCTTATCTGTCTGAAGAAGAGGGCATGCAATTTACTGAATGGGGAAAAAGATATTTTCTGATTTCAGGAAAAGTCTGCAATTGTAAAGAGGAGTTTGCAAAACTGAGAAAGTGCTGACATCCCTGATTCACAGCAGCGACAGTGCAATATACAAAATGTGCGCTGCTGCTGTGTGTCAGTTAATAAAACTATCTAATAAAAATTAAGCAAAAGCTGCTAAATGATATGTGGAATTATGTCTTGTGACAGACTAAGTAAAGTTAAAAATCTGGCACATGTCTTTTAAGAGTCTCCTAATGTCAGAGCAGCAAAAATTGTGATTGTCCCTTTGTTGATAAAATACTGAGAGATTCATGATCAAAAGAAGACATGGTATTTGTATCTCTGAATACCTTTAAGCAGAGAGAGGGATTTATTGCCAGGTTCATGAGGAGATGATAAACAAAGAGAACGAAATTAGAAAGTAACAAAACCAATCCTAGATCCATGACTCAGTGGTTATTTCATGAATGAGTCTACGTGTTTATACTTACATAAATAAGAATTTTATTAATTTTCTTAAAATTCTTAAAATCTATAAAAATTTTTATTTTTCAACATCAGTATAAATAACTTCTTAATTATAGCCCATTGACAATAAGCTTTAGGTAGATTTGTTTGAATTTGCTATGTTATAGAAATTTGTCTACAGAGAGAAATGACCAATCTTAAATTTTCTCTTAGATGCAAAATATGTCATTTATAAACTCTGGATACAGCCAATACTTAATAGATTGTCCGTTCACACAATCTACTCTTTAAAGTCATGTTGGAAGAATTAGCATGAGTGCATCATTCTCAATAAGTATAATGGAAAAGAACTCAGTTTATAAAAATCAACTCGAAATGGATCAGAGACTTAAATGTTAGACCTGAAACCATAAAACTCCTAGAAGAAAACATAGGCAGTAAACACTTTGACATCTCTCTTAGCAATACCTTTTTGGATAGATCTCCTTGAGTAAGGGACAGAAAAGAAAAAGAAATAAACAAATAGGACTACATCAAACTAAAAAGTTTTTGCACAGTGAATGAAACCATCAACGAAACAAAAATACAACCTACTAAATAGGAAAAGATATTCACAAATAATACATCAACTAAGGGGTTAATATCCAACATACATAAAGAACTCACAAAACTTAACACCCAAAAAACAAACAATATAATTAAAAAATGGACAGAGGATATGAACAGACAATTCTCCCAAGAGAACGTACAGATGGCAAGTAGACATATAAAAAGATGCTCAGCATCGTTAATCATCAGGGAAACGCAACTTAAAAATACAATGAGATATCACCTCATGCCTGTCAAAAAAAAATCTTTTATCAATAAATCAACAAACAAGTCTTGGCCAGGGTGTAGAGAAAAGGGAACCCTTGTGCACTGTTAGTGGGATTATAAATTAATGCAACTACTATTGAATATAGAATGGAGATTCCTCAAAAAATTAAAAACTGAGCTGCTATACTATCCAGTGATTCCACTTATGGGTATTTACCCCACAAAAAGAAAAAACATTAATTTTAAATGATACATGCACTCTGTGGTCATTGTACCATTGTATCACTACACATGGAAACAACCTAAGTGTTCACTGATAGATGAATGGATCTAGATGTGGTACACACACACACACACGCACACACACACACGCACACACACAATGGGATATTATTCAGCAATAAAAAAAGAATAAAATCTTGCCATTTGTGATAACATGGATGGACCTAGAGGATATTATGCTGAGTGAAATAAGTCAGACAGAAAGACAAGTACCATATGATTTCACTTAGATATGAAACATAAAAAATGTAGAATATAAACACACATAGATACAGACAATAAGCTAATGGTTGCCAAAGGGAAGAAGGGTGGGGGGCTGGGTGAAAAAAAAAAACTCAGTTTCCAATTTATAGATTTTTCTGGTAAGCTTAACTTTGTTTTCTTTCCTCTCATTATACACATTTTGGCAATTTCATTGCTTAGAAAGAGAACGTTAGCGCTCAAATTTATTTCTTTTATTTGTATAAGTTTAATGGAGGGGGGAAATTAAGGTGTGATTTATAATCTGATGACAGAAGAATCTTTATGTCCAGAGCTTTCTGCTGTTCACTTTCTCGTGACTGTGGGCGAGCGTCTTTCCTTTCTGTGATTCAGTTTTCTCATTTCTAAATGGGATCATAATAGGACATTCATGCTGTTGTGAAGAAAAAATTGTCTAATGTATGCAAAGAGCTTATAATCTGGCTTAGAATAGTGCCTGGAAAGTAAACACACTATTCACTTCTAGCTATCATTCTATCTACATAAGGTTATAAGGTTTTATAAATATATTACATATTGTGAACAGCATTAGAGAGAAGTTGATCATCATGACATGAGAAATGGGACAGCAATATACCATTTAAGAAATTATAATGTAGTATGTATAAGACATATGCATTAATAAACAAGAGGCATAGATACTGATACCACAGTTCTTGCACCATGAGTAGTAATTTTAGCGATGATTCACATCTGGACCGTTCTTTTAAGACCAATTTTAAGGATGCAGAAGTTTAGTTGATGAATTTATGAATAAAAGGTAATTTAAACAGTAGCTGTAAGTTTTAGTTCATATACCTGAAGTATATGAAGAACTGTTACACTCAATCATAGGATGAATGGCCCAAGAGAAAATATGAACAATAGATGTCAAGAGACACATCACTAAAGTATACAGTTGGTAAATAAGCAACATGAAAAGATGCTCAAGATCATTAGTAATTGAGGAAATGCAAAGAAAAACAAGCACCACTACACATCTGCTAGAATGACTAAAATTCAAACTTCTGACTACACTGGCGTTAGCGAGGATGTACAGCAACTGAGTTCTCACCTGACACGGTAATATAAAGCTGTAACCACTCTGAAAACCAGTTTGGCAGTGTCCCAAAAGGTTAAGCACACACGTCCCATGCGATGCAGACATCCTAGTTTTGGGTATCTATTTAAGAGAAATGAAGGCATTTTCCATGCAAAGGCATGTACACCAACACTCATGGCAGATTTAACAGTGCATTGCTAGAAACAAGCAAAATGTCTATTAAGTGGTAGACAGATAAACAAATAGTAGCATACTGGCATAACGGCATACTAAAAAGCGTCAAAAGGGAATAAAGTATCGATACACACAGAAGTATAAATATATCTCAAAATAATTATGCTGAGTGCAAGAAACTAGATTAAAAAAGTACCTATGATTCCATTTATATAAAATTCTAGAAAATGCAAATTTATCTAAACTGACAGAAAGCATACCAGTGTTGCCTGGTGATAGGGAGTGAAGGGCGGGGGGAGGCAGGGAGGCGTTACAAAGAATCGCAACATTACAACACATCGCAAAGTGATAAACGTACCCACTCCATATCTTGCTTTTGTTGATAGTTTCACACATATAGACATTATGTTAAAACTTCGAACTGTACACTTTAAATATGTGCAATTTACAGTTATGTTATGCTTCAATAAAGCTGAAAAAATAATAAATCAACTGTATGTTTCAATTTATAATATTTCTCAGTGTCCTGCCTGAAAATTTGAAAACATTTCTTTGTAAAGATATATGTACCGCTATGTTCATTGCAGCATCATTCATGACAGCTAAGACATGGAAACCATCGAAGTGATGACTGGCTAAAGAAGATGTGTTGCATACACACAGTGGAATACAGCTCAGCCATAAGAAAGGATGAAATACTGCCATAGGATAGATCTTGAGAGTGTCACGATAAGCAAAATAAGTTGGATGGAAAAGGATAAGAACCATATGATTTCATTCATATGTGGGATATAAAACAGAAAGAAACAAACGGACACGTTAAAAAAACAAACTCATAGATATAGACAATGGAGGGGAAGTGGGTGGGGAGAGGATGAAGAGGGTAAAGGGTTCAAAAATATAGTGACTGAAGGAAGCTAGACTTTGGGTGGTGAGCACATAATGTGAAACGCAGATGACACATTATAGAGCTGTGCACTTGAAACATATAATGTTATTAATCAATGTCACCCCCAACAAATGTAAGAAAAAATAGAGGCAAACGATGTCTGCAATAAAAGGGATTCTGAATTTCTATATACAGCATGTTGCATTGATTTGTGAAGAGCCTATCCTTTCCCTGGTGCATATTCTTGGCTCCTCTGTGGTACATTAATTGACCATTTATGCCTGGGTTTATTTTAAGCTCTCTCTTCTGTTCCATTTATCTATGTCTGTACTTTTATACTAATACCACGCCATTTTGATAACTATAGCTTTGTCATAGTTTGAAATCAGGAAGGATGATGCTTCTTCCAACTTTGATCATTTTTCTCAACATTGCTTTAGCCATTCAGGGTTTTTGTGTTTCTATATAAATTTTAGGATTGTTTGCTCCATTTATGTGAAAAAGTGCCATTAGAATTTTGAAAGGGATTGCATTGAATCTGTAGATTGCATTGGGGAGGATGGGCATTTTAACAATATTAATTCTTCTAATCCATGAGCATGGAATATATTTTGTGTATTCCTCAATCTCTTTCATTGATGTCTCATAGTTTTTAACACACAAATCTTTCACTTCTTTGGTTAAATTTATTCCTGGGTATTTTATTCTTTTGATGCAACTGCAAATAGGATTTTTAAAATTAATTTCGCTTTTTGATAGTTTGTTCCTAGTATGTAGAAAAGCATCGATTTTTGCATATTTGTTTTTATATTCTGCAACTTTACTGAATTAGTTCATTAGTTCTAACAATTTTTTGGTGGAATATTTAAGATTTTCTATATATAATATGTCATGTGCAAATAGAAATAATCTTGCAGCTTCTTTTCCGTTTTGGATGACTTTATGTATTTTTCTTACCTAACTGCTTTGGCTAGGATTTCTAGTACTATGTTGAATAAAAGGAGAGTGGGCATTCTTGTTTTGTTCCTGATGTTAAGTTGATTATGATGTTAGCTGTAGGCTTGCTCTGTATGGCTTTTATTATGTTGAGGTATGTTTCCTCTATACTATGTTGAAAATATTTATCACGAATGAATGTTGGATTTTGTCAAAGACAGTTTTCTGCATTTATTGAGATGATAATATGATTTTTCATTTTATTTCATTAACATAGTTCATCACATTGATTGATTTACGGATGTTCAACCATCCTTTCATCCCTAGAATAAATCCCACTTGGTCTTATAGTTTTACAGTTTACAATTTTGACTTGTATTAAAAATATTCAAATAAATCTAAAGAATGCATGATAAGTTTTGTTTTTTGGGGGTTAAGCAATAATTCGAAAAATAATTTGTGATACATACATCCATACACATATAAAGGAATGGTTGCTTTTTAAAATTATTTTTTTTTTAGTTTTAGTTATTGATATAGTGGCATTCTAATAAGATAAATAATTTAAATGGAAACATAATATCGATTATTTTTTATGACAAAGGAAAACCTAAGTCAAAATTCTTAGAAAAGACTAGAGGTTTACTTTGAATTTAAAATTTAATTTTCAATTCATTAAAGCTATAAATTAAAGTTGTGGCTTTCTTAGGCATTTTGCTTAGCCTACTCCACCTTATAAATCTGTTAATTTTAGCATTCAGTTTAGAGTCGTGGGTTCTCAAGGTTTTCGGTCTCAGGATCAATTTATAATCTTAAAAAATGTTGAGGAGCCTGAACAGTTGTTCTTTAAGTAAATTACACCTACCAATATTTACTGTATCAGAAATTAAAACTAGAAATTTAAAAATTCTTTATTTAAAGCATTTAAAATATTAAATACCAAAATAACGTAAATCAAATAAATAATATATTTTTGTGAAAAATGACTATGCTTTCCAAAATCAAAAAGAAAATAGGAGAAACTGGCACTGTTTTACAGTTTTGTAAATCTCTTTAACGTCTGGCTTAAGAAGACAGCTGAATCTCCTGTCTGCATCTGCCTTCTGTCTGCTGCAATATCATACTTCATGAAGCCTCTGGGCATGTCCACTAGACACTCTCACAGGATGAGAGAGAAAAAGGCAAATAGGTCCTTAGCGATATTACGACAATAGTTTTGACCTCATAAAACCCCTTACAGGACTCGGGGGACCCCAAAGGGGCTCAAGGCACACTTTTTAAACTGGTCCCTGGTGACCTTGAATAATGTTTGTTACTAACCAATATGTCCAATCCTTTTTAAGTGATAAAAACACCTGTGTGGAAAACCTCCCTAAACGCTTAAGTTCTCACCCATCTAACACATTAACCCTACAAATGCCAGACTTTATGTTATCTTAAATATTCTAATAGAGAACATAAAGTTAGTGAGATATCTGCTCAATTCCCCAAGTTTAAATAATTATACATTTTAAATTGGAATTACCAGACTATAACTCTTACTAGACAATTTTTAAATTACATGTCTGTAAATTACCAAATATGCACAGATTCTCCTTAAAAAAATTAATAATATGATTTTGACTCTTTTAAACACATATTTTGATTGCACACCTTCTCAGAATTGAAAGATGGACACTTGCTTGAGAAAACAATTATTTTCTCAGCCTAGTTGGGGTTCCTTTTGACCTGCTCCTTCAGCCAGGCTTTCACGGGATACAGGTAGGTGATCTTTTCAGAGGAACTAATGCCACGTGATCATTCCATCTTCATGCCATCAGGAGGGAGAAAGCATACAGCCCATAACTGTGATTTCAGTTATGGCCATGACATGATATACTTTTTCCTTCTACTAAATAAAAGTCCGAAACTCATTCAGACTGATGGCTTAAATGGGTTTTGAGTATATCTAGATCTTAAGATATGTAAACATCTTCTTGCCTAAAGACTTTTGAACTTGACAATGATTATTTATTAAATCATATTATCTGGACCATATAACCATGCAGATATTTGAAATGTTAGCTGATTAAATTTTCGATAGCTCATGTGTATCTTCCTGGCATAAAAACTAGTGTAAGTCATCTCGTAAATGATTTCATGAGATACATAATTCATCTTAACTTTATAAAAATATTATTAAATAAAATCTTTTTATTAAAAACTCTAGTCATTAAATAGGAAATTTTGATTAAAAATAGACCCTGATGAAATTAATCCATGTGATCATAAATTAAGAAAGTAAAGCGAAAGAAATTTACTCTACAATTAAACTCAAGAAATAGTCCACCTAAAGTTCACAGCCTTTAAAAGGTACATACATTTTAAAATATCAGTTGGCATTCCACTTTTCTCAACTGTACTGCTTCAGAGGAAAAAGATCTGCAAATCTCTAGATTAAAAAAGAATGATGAAACTATCTAAAAATTCTCATGTTGGAATATTTTAGGTCACATCTACGCTGGGACATACTTCTCTTGGATGATCTGTAAGACACAGAAAACGACCCCAGTGTCCGGAGGTCCACTGTCCATCACTTGACTAGTGGGCAGGAACCACCAGATATGCTGAGTGTACAGCATAGAGTTGGCCAGGATTTGCCTGGCTGTGGAGGTAAATCTCAGAGAAGTAAGTATGTTGTTAGTCATGCTGTCAGCGACTTCAAAGATTCTTTCGATTTTTTAATAATTTCAGTCCCATGGGAAGAGAGGTGAAACTATGTTCAAGAATTCATCTAGCCCAGTAAAATCAGGAATGGGGCAGATGAATTGAATGAAATAAAAGAATGTCATGGCAATATTTTAAAATAGTATTTGGAAAATATTTTTTTCCAGAATATTTTTGTTGATTAAAAAAAAAAAAAAAATCCAGCCTCAGTTTTTCCAGAGTTTTCTAATTCATTTAAAGTTTTATTAAATTTCCAACTCAATAATTGCAACTTCTTAAAGTGTAAATAATTACCATCTTTTTCTCATGGAACACAAAAGGATAGACATGAAATGTTGAATCCATCATGTAAATGTCAAACTTGACTACAGAGAAGATGTTTAATTCAAAAGATAAGAATTTACTCTGGAAAAGACCTTTTTAAAAACCTATTTCAATTTTTAAATTTACATTTTATGAAGCCTCTTGGTTTTCACTAACGTAACTAGGTATCTTGTGGTTCTTACCAAAGTTCATCTTTTATTGCCTGGCTAAGACTTCATGCCATCAAAGAAAACCAAACAGAATTTGGGCCATAAAGTGCTATTTCCGGTGGCAAGGGACTAAGTTACAGAAAATTATCTATAGTTATAATCTGCACCTCAAATAGAACTTAATGTAAAGTCATTCACTTTTGATTGAGAAATTTATATTTATAAACTGTCCAAATGTGTCTGTGACTGTATATATGTGTGTGTGGGTCTGTCTACACCCACAATTCAGCTTACCTTTGAGGTTCCCTGTGACCTTCTTGTACATTCATCATATAAAGCTATTTTACATGGAGCATCACTATATTTTTGCTGGTCAAGTGGAAGGTTCATTTCTAGATCCAGATTTAGAAAAACTAAAAGAAAAACCCTCGGCTATTAAAAGGTCAAATCCAGAGCCCATCGGCTTTGCTATACATTCTTACTTTAGAGCCCACTTCCTTCCAAAGGTAAAGAAAGACTGAACAACAAACCCCAGGTCAGAACATGGCAATGACTTATCTCTAATAAGCACCTGCCTACTTTACCCAAGGTGACAGGATGCCCACAGGATACGGGAGTTGTAGCCTCGCCTATCACTGAATGGTAGTAGTGACAACGTCTGTCTAGAAACACTCAGATATTCTTGAAATATTGCTTTATTATTTATTCTTGATCTACCTATCTATTCCTAAAAGTTAACTTATCTAAATTCCTGTCTTTAATTGTAGGAGTGCCTTATAAAAAAACTTGAGATGAAAAATAAAAAGCATTGTATTTTTCTAATGTTATCCTATTGTGATAAAGAACTATTAAATATTTTATGCTACTTCTTTACTATAACAACAAACAATAATACCAAACTAAAAGTACTATGACTCTATATTCATTCACTATATATAAAAATAAAATAAAAAAAAATTTTAAATAGACAAATTGTCCTTATATTAAAATGAAAAACTTCTGTACATCAAAAAGCATAACCAATAATGTGAAAAGGCAGCCCACAGAGTGGGAGAAAATACTTGCAAGTCATATATCTGTAAGAGATTACTATCCAGAACATATAAAGAACTATTACAACTCAACAACAACAACAACAAATCTTAAATAATTAAAAAATAGGTAAAACACCTAAATACACATTTCTCCAATGATATATAAATGGCCAAGTACTATCTGAAAAGATGTTCAATGTCACTCATCGTTAAGGAAATGCAAATCAGAACTCCACACATATCAGGGTGGTCGCTATCGAAATATAGGAAATAATGAATGTTGGGAGGACGTGGAGACTCAGGAGTGCACTGGTGATGGGACTGTAAAATGAAGCGGCCACTGTGGAAAATGGTATGAAGGCTCCTTAAAAAAACTAAAATTAGAAATACCATATGATCCAGCAATTTCACAATTTCACTTACAGATATATATACACACACACGCACACACATATATATATAATCTCCAAAATAATTGAAAGCAAGATCTCAAAAAGACATTTGCAACTCATGCTCCAGCAGCACTATGCACGACAGTCACGCGTTCTGGAACATGCCATCAACCCAACAGCTCGTCGACAGATGAGCGGATAAAGAAACAAGGTATGTATATATGGCCTTTTGACACTGGCTACAGCAAGGATGAAACTTGAGGACATTATGCTAAGTGAAATAAACCAGTCACGAAAGGACAAATACTGTATGATCCACTCATATGAGGTATTTGGAGGAGGCAACATCATAGAAACAGAAAGAACGGTGCTTGCCAGGGCCTGGGGGGATGGGGAGTTCTTACATAATGGGGAACAGAGTCACAGTTTTGCAAGATGAGAAAGTTCTGGAGATGGGTGCACAGCAACGTGAATGTACTTAACACAACGCAACTGTACACTTAGAAACAGTGAACGTTTCTTACACTATTATTGCAAATAGATCTAAAAATTAAATTTTCTGTGGATGTTTATAAAAGTGCTTCTAGTCCTGTATGGACGTACTTCCAGCTTCATAATGTTTGCACACTGAGCACCGATTCAAAAAATGTTGATCTTTTAAAAAATGCTAGTTTCGTTGCACGGAAAGCTGTCAGTGGATACTGTGTTTTTTCCGGGCTCCGGCCGGGACTTGCGGGGCGGGCAGTCGTCTGTTTCCTCCCGTCTACACGCGTCCCTGATGGAAACTCACGGCGAGTTCGGCACTGCACGCTCCCAGCCAGTTATTTCTTTTCTTTTCCTACCAAAATTCCTAATCTTACATGGTTACTTCATCTCTGAAAATGCCTAAAATTGTCCAGGTTTGTTACTAGAACATTTCTTATTATAAAAATTGTAATCTTAAAGTCAGAAGTGATTCCTCATACTCGAAATACGATTATAAAAAACAGGACCAACTTTTGGCATTATAATCATTTATCCACGAAAGATTTTGTGAGAAGAAAGAAAGAGGCCGTGACGAAAGCTTCAAACTGGAGACCGACTTGGGGAAAAACAGTTACTGCAAAACCAGCAACAAAAGGATAGAGACCGAATTCATATAAAAAGCATAGACACAGAAAACACGGCAAAGCACAAAAATATCTAAACAACAACCAGAGAGCAGCCACGGAACAGAGCGGGGGCCGTTACCCACCCGTTTACTGAGACTCATGCTTTGCACTCTATTAGATAATTTATTTAAAATCATCACAATAAGTACATGTGGTAGGCAATTTCCCCTCATTTTAAAAATAAGACTGAGGTTTAGAGGGCTGAAGTCATGTATCCACTGTCACACAATGGGTATTCCCTCTCTAATTGGTCTAAGGACTATAAAACTGAGACAGTCTCAGACGTTTGCCCTTTTTCTGGCTCTAAGCTCATTACCATGCCTTTCCACTTTATTACTTAATAAGCTCTGCCAGATTTTCATGAATATTGACATTTCCTTCAAGAAAAAAATGCAGTTAAAAAACCACTTGCATCGCAGGGGATCAATCAGATCACAAAAATCATCTGCCTGTTTTATGCATCAGGAAACACCCCAAAGCTGTCATCACGGCCACCACTGTCGCTCACGGGCCACGCCTCTCCCAAACCTCCCACGGTCACCACCCAGCCCAGACCTCAGCTAACGAACGGGCACAGCGCAGGGCGTGGGAGAGGAGGCCGGGACCGGCCGGGTTCCAGCACCAGGTTCGCTCCCTAGGGTAATCGATTCCCTTCCTGAAATGTGGAGACCCACGTAAGGAGATACATAATCCTCTCATCTGGCTTCTTAAAGGTCATACTTCAAAGGAAAAAACAGAGTCCGGCCTCCTGTCACGGGGCTTAAAAATTACTCCCACCCCGTGTTCTTTAAAGCAGTGGGCTCGACACTCTCCGATCTACTTCCCACGAAGCCGACAAACACAGATGTGATGCGCAGAGACCGGTGCGAAATGAAGCGTGGAAAACAGGAAGACAGACAGAAAGAAGGACGGAAAGGGAGAAAGGAAGGAGAGAGCGGGAGAAGAGGGCGGGGTGGTGGAGAGAGGAGGAATAAACGCTTCTTTGATACGTTCAGGGGGGCGTCGCATCCGTGAGAAAACACCTCTTTCTCGAGCTTTCATGACGAGAAAGAAAACCTGCCTTATTTCCAATTCAACATCTTCTGAGGAGAAAAGCCATCCACTGGGAAAAAAGTAATCTTTTCTTTCCATTCTTTTGCCTAGGTATTAGCCCGAAGTGGCAGAACCTGAAAAAATACCTATCAGCTCCCACGGTGGCGGCGCGGGGAGAGGCCCAGCAGCAGGCCCAGCAAGGGGCTGGGGGCGTAGGGGTCCCCAGAGATGGAACGCAGAGTGTGTTTATAAGCACTTAGATGTGACAAGTTCCACCTCCCAAGGGGCACAGATCGCGGAGGACGCCGTCTGCCCCGGAAACCCACGCTCTCCCTCCCGGGGAAGGAGGTCGCCGCAGGGTTTCCTGCGGGCGGGGGACCTTCGATTTCGATCGTCTATAGAAGCCTGGAGGAGGCCCGGGGAGGGCTGGGCGCCCACACGGCCTGAACAACGGCAGTGGCAGTGAGGACTGAGAGGAAGGGGAGGTGCCAGGGATTATTTGAGAATTGAACTGAACGAGTCATAGTTAGGAATTGGATACAAGAAGGACAATAGAAGAACATTAACAAATGACTTCGAAAGTTCTGGAGGGCATTGCTTTAGTCAGAAGCGAGATGTGCTTTCACCATTAAGAACTAGCTGGATGTCTAAGCTTGGCCTTATGCTAGAGTTTCCTCCAGTCTTGCCGTGTCCCCAGGCTCTGAGTGGGGACACAAAGGGCCCTTACTCTCAGAGACCCCAACTATTGCAGTTGTATTTTAGGGGGAAGGGTAGGTTCTGGTAAATCACTGTTTCTCTCTTATTGCCCTCTTAGACACGGAAGCAAAAAATTCCCTCAACAAGTTTAGACTTTTACAGAAGACAGGAAATGCTAATGATTGAAAAAAAAAAATACAAAACCAAATCAGAGGTAAGAAGACACTACAGCGTGGCTATAGGCTCCAGTGGCGTCAAGGGAAAGCGGGGAGAATAAACGCACGTTAATGCTGTAACCATTAGCCTGGGGTTAATGCGACATGGAGAAAACAAATCGAAAGGTATCATTAGACGCAATTCGTGGTGAGAAAGCTAACCACAGTCATTTATTTAAAAACAGACAACGATAACAAAAAACCCACTAGATCAGACTTCAGAGGCTACTGTTTTTACTGTGGTTTCACTTTATACCTTGGACAAGCTATCTCGTCGTCCGCTACAGGTTAGCCACTAATGATTATGCTATTACACACCACTGCAGAAATATATTTCCCCTTTGAGAAAGCCGTTTAAGGTGCAATGATTTTTCTGTAACACAAAAAATTAAAACAGATATTCTCCAGCGCCTTACTCACGGGAAAGGTTCGAAATGCATTTTGATGATAATAATAAAATAATAGGATACTATAAAAAGAGGAATATTTCCAGAAACAATAAATCGAAGCGAATTATAATTAAATCTTTATCCATAAAATCTTTGGTTTGGATTTTATTTTATTTACGTAGATGTGTTTATTTTATTTTACTTTTTATTGCAATTCTTCTGTTTAAACTGTGAACTATTTGGAAAATCAATAAATAGTTATTTTCTTTGGGAAAAAGTTCTTGTTCTCAGACTCTTGCTCCCTCCCTTAGACTCACATAGGAAAATAAAGCTTCTTTTGCTTTCTGATCCTTAAATCTTGTCAAAAAATTGTGGTCACTTGTGCAGCACTTACCAGGTATATAAGGTATTTGTATATATGCTCAGGTACACAAAGAAAAATTCTGTGCTCCCTTATCCATTAAATATTCACCTACTTAAAATCATCAACAGGGATTACATGTGCGGTAACAGATATTTCACATTCTGGAACAGCATAACGTACCTTGCTACAAGAAAGCATTCTTCTCAAAGTGTTAGGATTGGAACTGGAGCCATTCTCTGATTTAAATTCAATAAATTAATTTATTAATTAAAATTAAAATGTATCAGGTGGAACACTGACCTTTAATGATAAATTTTTATCCATCAAGAATAACAGCATAGTTAGTAGCTATTTTTTTAATTTGTCATATTCGCCAAATAGTAGAACAATGGTTTGTTATTTTTGCTAACAATTTTTTAAACAATAAAGGCTGTACTTTGGCTCTCCTCTTGGCGACTGTCCTTACATATGAGCTGCTACTGTCTGTCCTTTTGTGCTCGCAGTAATCTTTTCACTTAAAAAAAATAAAACTTTTAGAGACATATGGCTTTTCTTCCACCTCTATGTTTCAAATTTACTTCAAAACACCTACACAGAGTTGGAGGTTCCTAAAGTGTCAACAGCTGAAATGTCCCAGGAGCTGTAAATGGTTTTCATTTAAAGAGTCAGGGATGGAAAATTACTAAATTTAAAGATGAAAATGAAGACTGTCTTGGAGGAGTTACCCAGCATGACTTATTTCTGAGATTTCAAATGGTCTAGTGAAAATGAAGAGATGGAAGAAACATTCGAGATCACATTTTTTAAAGTCTGAATTTTATAAATCCATCCAGGTGAAACACACTTTTGAGTGGATTTTTTTTTTTTTTTTTTTAACTAAGATCCAGTTTAGAGCATGAACTAAAACTCTTTCTTTGTATAGAACTAACACTTATTTTATACAAAGGCTGGTATAACTTGGTGATCAAAATCATGGCACTATCTGCGCAAACTTGAAGTATTCTAAAAATCAACTCTAAAATTAAGGAAGTAAAGTATAAAAGAGAATGAGACAACTGAATTTGGCCACTGATGTTTGTGTCAGGACCTATTCTCTCAGTACATAATTTTCAACAACACTAGAGCGAATTTTACTATTTTACAGTGAAATGGTTAAAGTACATTAAGATTTGTCTATGTAAGGAAAGTTCTAATGTCTTCCACTCAGATGAATAAATACCAAATATAGTTTCAAAGATGACTTACAATGTTTACACATCCTTGGAGAATTGGGCATTTGAAAGAGAAGTTTAGAAAAGGTTCTGATATAACAAACATCTTGGAAATACACGGTTTTCAAATATTTAAATAAGTCCAATGATTTTGTGATTTATAAAAATAAAGTATAGATAAATGTTTAAGATAGTAGAGGTCTAGTGACATATGTCAGTACCTTTAGTTAGAGAAATACTTCTGAAGACATTTCTTTTTTCAGTTATCAAAATAATACTATTTTTTGTTCTTAAAAGACTTTCTTTTAATCACATGTGCCAGCGGTTTCTG
>NW_011889232.1:522048-546420 GCF_000151845.1 Pteropus vampyrus | reverse complement strand
AAGAGATGGAAGAAACATTCGAGATCACATTTTTTAAAGTCTGAATTTTATAAATCCATCCAGGTGAAACACACTTTTGAGTGGATTTTTTTTTTTTTTTTTTTAACTAAGATCCAGTTTAGAGCATGAACTAAAACTCTTTCTTTGTATAGAACTAACACTTATTTTATACAAAGGCTGGTATAACTTGGTGATCAAAATCATGGCACTATCTGCGCAAACTTGAAGTATTCTAAAAATCAACTCTAAAATTAAGGAAGTAAAGTATAAAAGAGAATGAGACAACTGAATTTGGCCACTGATGTTTGTGTCAGGACCTATTCTCTCAGTACATAATTTTCAACAACACTAGAGCGAATTTTACTATTTTACAGTGAAATGGTTAAAGTACATTAAGATTTGTCTATGTAAGGAAAGTTCTAATGTCTTCCACTCAGATGAATAAATACCAAATATAGTTTCAAAGATGACTTACAATGTTTACACATCCTTGGAGAATTGGGCATTTGAAAGAGAAGTTTAGAAAAGGTTCTGATATAACAAACTTGGAAATACACGGTTTTCAAATATTTAAATAAGTCCAATGATTTTGTGATTTATAAAAATAAAGTATAGATAAATGTTTAAGATAGTAGAGGTCTAGTGACATATGTCAGTACCTTTAGTTAGAGAAATACTTCTGAAGACATTTCTTTTTTCAGTTATCAAAATAATACTATTTTTTGTTCTTAAAAGACTTTCTTTTAATCACATGTGCCAGCGGTTTCTGGACGCCACTGGAATTCTGGCTATCAAAAATGAAATAGTGAGACTTTGATCAAGCTGAGAATGGCCACCGACTTATGTGAAATTGCACTTTCTCTAAACGCCTTAAAAGTCTGAAACATTAAAGATAGTGTTAAGCTAAGTTTGAACTGAAGTGAACTTTGCCACGAATGACAAGTTGATGCCACAACAATTGATTCTATATAATGGAACAATAGCACCATTGCTGTATCCACAAGAAAGATACTCCTGTATAGACATAAACAATGCTTCTCAAAAACACAAACATCTTGCAAAACAGATCCTTTGCCAGTGCATTTCACCATACATCCACACACGGAAAATCAAACAAACCATTTGAGGAGAAGCATGGCCGCTACCACTTTTGGTCTGAAAGAGAAGTCAACGAACTCCCAAGTGTACAGCTGCACTGATCAAATTCATCTAATTTTAGACATGCAGTTTTATTTCCTTTCTTGTAAATCAAACAAATCATTTGAAAAGTACTTCATTTTTTATTTCTAAATGTCAAAACTAATAAGGTTCAATTGTGTCATAACACAGAATACAGATAATTTATGCCTAGCCTAGCAAAATAATTTAGACTTTGAAAGGGAGAAAAAGGTTATCTATGTACACATTTCACAAAACTTTCTGATCTATCCCATGCCTGATAATTATTAATACAGCTTAAAAGAGGAAAAAAGATGTTAATAACATGGACAATACCTAAGAGCACAGTTAAAGTGCTTAGTTATATAGAGCAATAAATGATGAACTTGCTTATCAGTGAATTGAACTTCAGAGTTTAATTACAATTCTGAAAATTTGTTTACAACTTAATGGCGGTTGCTTTTGAGCAAGGGTTATAGGTGATAAGGGTTGCTTTTGAACAAGCTTCTGATCAACTGTGCGATGAATGAAGGTCTCTCTCAGTGGATGTTTGGCCTAACACGGCAGTTCACTGAGGAACTAACACGGTACCCTCTAGCTGAGAAGTGCTGCCTTGCTGGACTGCGCACAGGCCAGAACGACTCATGGCAATATTCATCTTTTAACTCAAATTACTCCAGGTGTGCCTCTAGCGAAAATCTGAACCTGATAAAGAAATGTCTATATTCTCTAGGATGAGGTTACAAATAGGCAACAAGTTTAAAATTGCTACCTCTGTCTGTGAGTTGGTCTATAAGTACATACTTTTAGAGAAATCAGTAAAAATAAGAGAAAACAAAAATGTGGCCCCGTTTTTTTGGAAATGGAGAAGGAAAAGTTTAGGGCATCTGCTGAAATTGCTATAGTTACTATAGTTTTTAATATAAGTTAATACAGTTTTCCTAGATGATATGAACTCAATATTGAATTATACCAATCTACTAAACAGATCACAGAATTGATCTCAGCCAAATGAAATAAAATATTTGGGCTTTGTTTTTTTTGTTTTGTTTTGTTTTGTTTTGTTTTTTAAGAAATGGCCTAAAGTAAGAAATAAATCAAGTGTACCCCAATTGTTACTTTGGTCTGACACCCAAACAGATTTTGGATAATAAATGGGCAATCAGGGCCTTCAGACATTAAAATGAAAAGGAAAAAAATATATTAATAAATAAATAAACCCAATAATTTCTGATGAGGAAAAATATGGCAGGGCTACCACGGATGAAGAATAAAATTTAAATTTTCAGTTTAATCATAGTAGGTCAGTTCGTGCTCCAATAATTATGAGGGCACGCGTTTCCAGCCCGGCCATATTTTTGAGGGGAAAAAGAAGCCAAAACCTCTTCGCTGCAGTGCAGCTTTCTGAGAGTAAAATTCATTTTTTTAAGTACAGCTGCACCACTAAAATGTCCAGGACCTTTAGGAATGTACTGATGTCATATATCAGGGACTCAATTTATTTTTAATAAAGACCTGGTGAGAAGACCTAATTCAAATGAATAAGCTCTACTTACAGAAAGCAAGCTGTCCTGCAGGAGAGGAAATAGAAGATTGGGTTCTAGGAGCTCAGAGCTCTGGGACCACAATCCAGGGTCTCGGCGTGCCCAGCAGTGAAGGGCCTTGCTCAAGGCCTTCGAACCCCGACTTCTTAGGACTACGAGGTACAGCATGAGAGACAGCGGCCGGTAGCCTCGCTCAAGGAAGTATTAATGGCACCCCCTCCTCCTTCAAAAAGCAGACCAAATATCGTCATTTTTCAGGACTAATCTATAGCTGTTCGACTTAGATAAACTTCAGACTGTGAGACTGCAGTGAGTTCTCAGACCCAGGGCCCAGTGACGTGCTCATCAGGGGCTCGATTATGCATTCTGAGCCTTTGGCTGACGCCACACTTTTACTTAACGTGGTCACGAAAACTCTAGTGTAGAATATTAGTTCAGAGTAATCTTTTATTGTTCAATAAAGACTGCAGTAGGGTAAATTTTACTGCATTCTTTACTTTTAAATGAAAATAACACTTTCTATGTTGTAGATGTTAAGTCCCTGTTTTAGCCCGTTAACACGGCGGGACCATGTTCTCTCCCCTTAGCTGTGAACTGAAGATCAGACACGAAAGAACAGGATGATTAAAGCCGATGAAGTGTGGAAGCCCTGTCTCTGCGACCAGGGGGTGTCAGAGGAGCAGAGGCAAAACGGATGGAGTTAAAGAAACTCAGGTTTGCGTCTAGGCGGACATCAGGCAGTGGTGTCAGGACCGGGGCGTGCGGTACAGGGATAGGAGCTCGTCTCAGGGAAGGAAGATCAATTGCGTTTTGGAGAAGTGCAAATTGTTTGAATTGATCAAACGACTGAGAATTGTTACAAACTGGAATGAGAGAGAGAAGCTGGTCGAAACTGAAAATGCAGAGCCCGGCAGGCTACCCACGGGTGTGCGCGGGGTGGCTCCTTTACGCGGAGCTCTCAGGTTTCCCGTAATTGTAAATGTGACACCCAGAACCGAACCGACGATTTTTCACACGTGTTCTGACTGGTGCCCAGCAAAGTGGGCAACAATGATAATTCCTGTAAGGTGGAGACGGTTTTCACCAACGCCAACTATGAGTAAGAGGTTGACTTAGGTTTTCAGCAGCCGCATCCTACGACGAACTTAGATTTAAGTTTGCAGCCAACTAAAATCCTTTTAGACTTTTTTTTCATGTTAGTCAGTGCTTCTCTTTTTTAAAATCTGTATAACATTTAAAATTTAAATATAGGATTTAATGTTTATTCCTGTTATATTTAATCTTTTTGGTTTTGATCCAGCAATTCGGCCTGCCAAAAATTCAGATTGCTAAATAAGGAGTACCAATCGGTGTTTTCTATCTCCCCTGGAGCAACTAAGGAACTTCAACTGAAAAATGCACCTGAGGAATATGGATGAAACATAAAGACTTTCCACGGGTGGGGCGGCTGGGAGGTCACAGAAGTCCAAACAGATTCGAGGAAAAAGATTGGTCTCTACCTTTTTTTTAATTGCCAAGACCTTTTGTTTAAAAAATTACAAAGTTTCACCTGATTAAAAATGGTTAAAATATAGCCCTTTAATTAAACCTTTATCTCTGCCTCAAGGAGAACTGGCCACCCTTTTTTTGTGTCTCAAATGCATCTTGTTTTATACGTGCATCATAATGTTAGATTAATAGTTTGGCTTTCTTTGCTTATTTGTCCTCTTTTTATATTAGACTGTAAAGTTCTTAGGGATAAGAATCGTATCTTATTGGTCCTTATATCCCCAGATATATGATGAGCATTTAAAAGATTTTTAATGATTGACCGAACAAATTGAAGGTAAAAGTAGGAGGAAAAGGGATTTAGTCATTTCATGAGCAAACATTCAGTGTCCACCACACTCCAGGTAGAGCGCGGCCGCGTCTTGGCCTCCTGGGGTTGAGGAGTCAGACAGACCGTATGATCTCTGAAGGTGACCTTGCATCTCGTGGATCCCACACATCCACAATTTTACGTCCAAGATCACTTACATACAAATATTATAATGTGCCTCAGAGAGAAATCTAAAATAATAGAAGATTTTAAAAATCAGTGATGCTTAAAACATGGGTTTTCATATAAAAATAAAAGTGATCTTATTAATTTATATTTACCACTAAGACATTTTATGGCGCTTGTAAATAAATGATGTTATTTCTAAAGTCATGCGTTTAATGGAGGCTTATAAAGTACTTCAGAGGCAAAGTCAGAACTATAGAATTTTATGCAATTTTCATGAACTAATATGTGGCTTTTTTCATGAACAGTGCTTGCATTTAGCACCTTGAATCATCCTTGGCAGAGAGATGTCTACATATGCAGGAGGCTATTTTCACTCAGTGGAATGATTTATCAGATATTAAATTTGGTTCTTCATTGTAATCAGTACATTGACTATTTATAAGTTAATACATTTTCAGTTCTCCCTTATAATGGTGTGTCAATAACTCACCAAGGTAAGATTTTGCTTTTCTGTAACACCTGTAGGTCTAAGATGGCTTTAAAACTGACCTCCTTTTCTGCAGAGTGGTCTGGGCATTTGCGAGCTGCCGTCTACATGTGGATGTGTTCACCCCACCCCTCTCTATCGAATGGCCGAGCAGCTTTTTGTTAAATGCTGTTACGGGCAGCGCTTCTGCGGTCTGCGCACCCGGCCCTGCCGGCGTTCCGGTTTGAAGGACCCTGGGACACGAGACAGCTTGAAATATGTATGTTTTTCAAAGCGACTTAATGCTCTTTTTTCTTTTTAACTTTCCTTTTGATTTTCAAAATCATCTTTCACTCACTGGAGTAAAATAACTGTCTATTCGGTCCCTGCAATATAATCCGAAAATGTCAAATGAGAAGGGCAACTGACATTTCCGGTGGCGGCAATTCAGACCACGCAGTGAACAAACGTGCATTAATTCAACCAACGTTATCGCTGAGCTGCTCCCACACACTCGCTGCTGTGGCTGGAGGTGCCCAGGCTCCAGAGTCAACTGCTTCTGCTAACGATCACAGAAATGCCTCCGCGTGGCAGGATGGCGCTTCCAGGCACCCGACTCCAGCAGACCCGTGTCCACTGGACAGACAGCCTGAAGGCTGATCAATGCTTTAAACTCCGGTTTCAAAAACCTTGTCTCCAGGCTCATCTACTCCCTGGGAGGTTGCGGGATGATATTTTAACTAACAAATGAACCAATCTGCACACATGCTGAAATCAAGTTTGTTCAAAATTAGAAAATGGCATAATGTATTCAAAAGTTTTCATGCAATATTCACATAAAATTAAAAATATGCTCCGTGATTTGAATTAAGAGAGCAGAGATATGTAGCTCATCTGTGAGTGTAACGGGATGTTCGAAAACCAAATTTCAGAAAACTTTGTACTTAAAAAAAAAAAAAAGAAAGAAGAAGTCGAAATGCATAAGCTCGTTAATTGGTCTAATAAAGTATAATCAGCACGTGTGAGGGAACGATATTGGCTACATCGGATCTGTAAAGTACAAGTAGACGTGGAGCTTCTTCGGCGGCTTCGCGCAGGAGAACGTTTATCTGTGGATCTGAGGAAAGGTTTCTCTTTGCCAGAACACGCTTTTGTAACTGTGGCTTCAGTTCCCGAATCGGGCCCTGCAGAAACGCCTTCTGCTCTTTCGGGGTTAGAGAAATGGAGAAAGGACGTTGTGCACGACAGACAGCCGGGCAGACAGCCGGGCCGACGCCGGGAAGCAGAGAGCGGCTGCGCCCGCAGTGACCCGGTTTGCCAGCTGCGGCTCCTGAGCTCCCCGCGAACCCGCGGGCAGCCCCTCGGCTGCCCCCCGGCTGTCCCCCGGCTGCCCCAGGCCCGACTAGGCCGGTTCGTGGACACATTTCTTGGTAAGAAGAAAAGTCCTTTGTAGTGTATTTGGGATGGGGATGAGGGTGGGAAGGAAAAACTCTCTTTCTACCTTCATTCCCTCTTTCCACCATATTTCCCATCAAAAGAAAAGGAGCTTCAATAAACTGGTGAGAGACTGGCCTCCATGAGGCATTTTCATTTCTGTGATGGAGGGCTCGGCTCAGCCCTCAAGTGGGAACGGGCAGCGTGTCACTTCCTCTCTGCCTCGAGCACACAGATCTGCAGGAAGGGACAGGACATAACTGCCTGACCACATGGCCAAGGATGGCCAGGAGGGCCGCCCGCTGACCCTGTGCAGCCTGAGATAGAACGTGTGACGCAGAGCTGAGGTGACCCCTCCAGGCTCAGGCAAGAGAATGTGCACCTGAGCAGTTAGGGGAGCCCCACACTGCTCCCTCAGCCAGGTTTCGAAATCCAGCTGTACCAACAAGATCTGTGTGCTGGGAGATCTCCGCATCTTCCGCAGCAAAGCCACAGCTTGGACCTTCCCTTTTCTCTCGATCTGTGCCAGACAGAACCTAGAAAGAAGTGGGCAATGAACTGGACCTGCCAGACTTCCAGGACACACCCTGGAACTGGCTGTCGCTCAGGGAGGTCACGTAAAGTACAAGAAAATCATTTTCACTCACTCAAAAGTTTAAGGAGCCTCACAGCACATTTTTTTCCCCTGAGTGTCAAAGTTACAATTTTCATACAGAAATAAGAAAGAAGCATGGAACTATCTGCTTTACACCAAGATCCTAAAATATATAAGAAAAAGAACTGAAATGTTTCTCGAAGAACAGCTGAATACTTTACAAATAAATTAACGGCACGTTTAAGTATTATCTCCTGGAGACACTGAAGAATGGGAAGGAGATTATATTCTGGACTTTAATTTTAGTTCTATGCGGTATCTAAAATTTTGTGTCTGTGTTTTGATTCATGCGTATCCAAAGCTGACATTTACTTATAAAGAGGCCGCGGTCCAAGTCTCACTGGCATTTTTCACAGAAAGACCTTCAGGCCGCAGGGACCTCAGTTACATAGTAATAGGCTTTGGTTCAAGTCCAGAGCTAAAATCCACTAAGAGAAAGCAGCGAAGGACACCTACATAACTTTCCATCAGTTCTGACTCAGCTCCGCCTCGGATCCTGTTTGGTGAAGTATCTAAACATCTTTAACATGTTAATTCGTGGGCATCAGAGTCGGGGGCCACTTGCTCCCTGCGGCAGAGGGGACAAGCGCAGTGGGCGGGGGCCAGACAGCCTGCCGGCTGGCCGCTCAGACCCCCTCACGAGCTGGGTCACTCGACGGGCAGAAGGGTTTTCACCTCTAAAATGTGTATGACAGATAAAACCGACATTGCAGAAGAAAAGCTTTTTTACAAAATGGAAGCAAAGTGCCCGGGAAAGGACAGCTGCGCGTTCGCGTCCAGCTCGTCCCGGTTCTGCTCGCCCCGGCGCCGTTTGCTGTGAGGTGGCTGCACAGCTGGCGCCCGAGCTCGTGCTGGCGGAGCCGTTCGGAACGCAGACGTTATCTCGGCTTTACCGAAATGCGACTTTCCGTTGCCCTCGCGACATTCGGCCTGAGAAAGCAAACGGCGACAGGTCGGCCACTCCGCTGCCTCCGCATCCTCGGCCGCGGGCTGCGCAGGTGCTCGCGGCCCCGCGGTCACCCCCGCACCGCTGCTCACGGACAGGCTGCGGGGCGCTTTTACTACAACATGAACAGAGAGGCGGTGTTTCTCCCCCACATCGCCGAACTACGCATCTCCTGTGCCCTTTCGCACCATGTTACAAAGGTTCTGATCCGTACACTCTCTTCCCATAACCATCTCAGTCGGTCAGACACAGCTGACCTCGGGCTCAAGGGCCGCTCCGCTGTCACCAAGCTGAAATGCTTCGCTCCTGACCAGCTGGTCGACTCCCATAAAGGTTCTGAACATGTTTTTTTCTCCCAGGTATCTTATTAATCGCAAAAGAGGAAGGACAACTAGCCATTATTCAAATGGATTTCCTGATTGTTATTCTTTTAGCGTCAAAATCCTTAGACTGTATTTGCATGCGAATGCATCTGAAAGTGTGCATAGACTTAAATATATTCACCGTATCTCCAAACGATCATTCATATAATTTCTCAAGTTTTATTGTGTTCCTTCTGTGAAGAACTACTGCCTCTAAGTCATGGACCTATTTGAATCACTCCAACCAGAACTGAGCTCAAAAGTTCACAAATTCGACTTTAGAATTATAATATTGATATCTCAGTCAATATAAATCAAGGCCTCGATGAGCTTCAAGAGTACCAGGGACCACAGCATATGTGCTGCTGGTCAACACGACGCCCGCACAACCGACAGATGCTCTTGGAACTGACGTTGGGAACGAGATTCTGAGGAACAGGCCCTGCACTGAGGAGAGAAGATGCCGCTACACCTGATGCTTTGAAGGCTGATCTGGGCACTTAGGAGACCTCCCCAGTCACAAGCCTCCCTGACCACATTCTTCACACACAGGTTTGGCCAGTCTCATCAGCTTCCAAAGAATTCAGCATTTATGTCATAACATTTTTTTGTCTATTTCATGTTCACGCTTCTCTCCTTTTTTAAAGACACTACTGAATACTTGAATTCCGTTTAACAAAACTATAAAGTAAAATAATGCATATTTTTAAAAAAATCTTAAGAGCCCAAAGAGTTTGAAGTAGACGTTAATTATCTGTATCTTTATTTTCTATCTCAGCCGCTCGCAATAGTTATTCCAATTAAACCTGAGAAATATACAGCCTCGCTCCATGCTGGGGCCGAGCACGGTCTGGGAGGAGGTAGAGGGCCGTGGGGGCCAGGAAACCCCAGCTGGCAAGGAAGAGGCAAATCTTGTCTACTACTCAAGGCCTAATCCAATGGGTCATGAGGTTTGAGTCTGTGCTGTGTCCGCTGGTCAACAGGCTAAGACGGAATCCATAATTTAAACCATTTTTTTCCTAAATAGTCACAAGATATTTGTAAAACTTCCCCAGCTAGAGTAAATAAAAATGAATGATTAGTAACCATTCTGACAATAAAAATGTGCTGGGTGATAAAAAATAAAACAAAGTCCTCTTATGGTGATTACGCTGATGACTTTATGCTGTCGTGAAGCCAAATAAAGGGAATTAAATAAATCTTACATTTGTGTTCAGAAAAGTGGATGTGGGGGAGGAGAAAAGGACGAGAAAAGCAAGTCAAAGTTAGTAAAATTACTTTCAAAGTAATTAACTAAGTAACTAATTAGTAAAAATAGATTCTGAGGCCTTGTATTTCTATACTAAGTTGCCCCATGCTACCACAGTTATTGTGTCTCTGTCTTATCGTCCCAACTCCACTGCCCGAAATGACTGTGCCTTATAGCTCTTATATTTAGCATGCTTTCAGGCACTGCGGAGGCGTTTACTAAACATTTGTTGAACAATGCATTTGTTCTTGTGCCTAGGATTTAGTAAGCAATTAATAAATATAAATATTTTTTGAGATGATATATTTGACTAGTTCCATGTTTTATATACTCAGTTAATCATTTATAAGCAAGCTATAAACAAATATGTATGCATATGTAATACAAAATATACAAGAAATATTAACATACTGGCTTGCCATATGCTTCATTCATACATGTGACCTGCCTTCAAAGAATTTCACTTCCAAAGGAAAACAGATATTAAACTATCAACTAAAGTGTGGTAAGTGCTGGTATGGGGAATTCACACGGTCTGGAGTGAGCGGAGCCTCACTGAGCAGGTGACAGGGAAGATGGTAGCTGGAGCTGTGCGCCAGCTGCTGTGAGGCATGGGTCTGAGTGAGCACTCAATTTGAAGCTGAGAGACAGGCTGACTGGCTGGAGGGGAGCAGGGAGAAGGGGCCGTATCAGAGAGTGTCTCGCAAATCGAAGTAAAGCCATTGGACTTGATCCCAATGGAAGACACGCGGGAGTTCTGAGTGAACACATAGCTTGATCCTATCAGAGAAATGTCATGTGGCTTTCCCCAAAATTCATACACTCGTTGTGTAAAGAAAGATCCTAGAGGCGAGTGACTTATTTAAGGGCCCACTATGGCACTGCTTCACTAACGCAGGTGACAGAGAATGATGCCATGGTTTAGGTTGGGAGTGGACAGATGGATTTGAGAGGATAGGAGAAAACAGTGTGTGGGGTTTGGGAGGAGCTCCGTTTGGTTGTCTGCAGCTCAAGAGAGGCGACACGGAAAAAAATGTGGGGTTGCTGCTGAAGCTTCAGGACGCCTCTCCTCCCCAGCGATGTCGCGCGAGATTCACAAGCAAGTGGACAGTAACTGGAGCCATGCTGTGCATGTGTCTAAGTTCACCACTTGAGTGAACAGTTTTTCTACAGTAGATAACTGACTTAATGATAAAATAATACTCAAAAGGTGTGTGCCATAGGCACACTTACGTTATACAAAAATGGTTCATTTTTTTCAAACGGACGATAATATATAATACAAATAAACATCGTTAGCAGACCAAGCAAGCCTGCTAACTCTCGAAGCCTACGGTGCAATCTAAGTCCGCTTTAGTCTGACGGTCTCAGGTTACCAAGTGGACAAGAGGGACGTTCGTAAACGTGAGCAGGCTGGCATTCATATTACCTGTGCATAGCCCTGGTTCTAGTAGATAAACTACGGTTTTATTCAGAACACAATGTAGCTTCACTCTGCTCTCTTACAAGAAATCCAAACTTTTTAGTTATTTAAACGACATATATTTGCAAAGTGGTTATATAAAAAATCCTACAAATATCGGATATTTATATGTATCATATTATATTATTGTCACGATATTCTGGCCGAGGTGACAAAGGATAAAAAGGACATCACAAATCATTTGTAGAACTGATTTTTCTCTGCTCTATATACAGAAAAAGTTTGAAACACTTTCTCCCCATTTCTTTGCCGAAGAGCAGTGGTTGGATGCACAGGTGCCAGAGCCAGGCTTTCAGGATGAGTGCTGGCGTCAGACAGGACTTGAAGTCTCGGTGTGCCACTTAATACTTGTGTGACCATAAGCAAGTTCTTATCTTCTCAGCTTCGATTTTGCCATCTGAAAGAGCGTAACAGCGCCTACTTCATAAGGATGTGTCCATGTCTAGATAAAATGACGTTGCTACTGTAAGTCCCCGGCGTAGCCCTCCTTCTCCACACTGTTAACGCTCCCGGCACGAAGCCGTGCGTGTCAGCGTACGGGGTCAGCTACCGATAACCCCACACGAACATGAACATCAAGGGCTGCCTTGAGAGGGTTAAAACGAAGATGACAAAGTGCAAGTTTGGAGTACCCCGAGGTGTGTGTAAAGGGCCATGTCCCTGGGTCACCGCCAGGTATTCTGAATGGGACCCAGAGAGCACGCGCTCGGCAGTCAGTGCCCTGAGCTGGACAGCCCTGTGCCTCCGACGATGCAGACACTCTCACCGGAAAACCAGCTGGAAGGAGCAGTTTTGGGGAAAACCTCTGCATGTTAAACTCATGTGAAATTTCTTAGTAACTCATGTGTAAGGAATATAACTAAACATATATATATAACATTTGGCTAAGTGGTGCATCCAAGATCACAAACAAATGACAAGTGGGGGCGAGCATGGGTGGGTGTTCTGACACTAGCCTGGGGGTCAGGCCAGAAACATCCGGTTGTACTGTCAAGCTGTTTTGATAAATGCTCCGAGCACAATCAATCACCTAACAGTTCTTTCCTCTGTTGAGTGAGAATGACGGTGACTTTCCAACAAGGCATCAACAGTTGCTAAACTCTTTGCCAAAATAGAAGATTACAGAAATGGTTGAAAAGTGTGAACAGCATGCAAGAATTTGTTTCCTTCCTTCTTAGATAATAGCATACTAACAATTTCCTTAAAGAAGAAGAAAATATGGAAACTGATAATACTACTCAGTTGAATATATTTAGTCGATTTATTTTCAACTTGTGTGTGTGTGTTCTGTACAGCACAGTCGCTTCCAAGAGACTCGGTAAAATCTGGGAGGCAAGTAATGTCATCTGTGTACTCGTACATTCTCTTAGCAGCAGAGAAAGTGGTAGGTAACTAACAAATTCGGTGTGGAAGCAACCAGTCCTCTTCACTGAATTCACACAGTACGAAGCTATGGACAAAGATACGGACAAACGGTATGTCACTGAGGATGGCTCAGTAAAAGACAGTCTGGTATAGTCGTTAAAAATATCGGAACCAAACTGCTTGAGTTCAAATGTCAGCTCTGATGTCTTTGAGCTGTAGGACCCTGGGCAAGTTACGCAACCTCTCTGTGCCCTGGTTTCCTCCTCCTACTACGGTGATAATAATAGTGCCTACATCCAATGTTTTTGTGAAGATTAATTAAAATGTTAATGTATAAAGTAATTATAGCAATGCCTGCCATACTTAGTGAGTACTAAGTATTCACATTTAGTGAATACTTAGTGAGTACTAAGTATTCACATTTATTAAGGCCTGATAACAACATCTTAAAAAATCTAATCTTCAAAAAAATAAAATCTAACCTTCAAAGTAAGATAAACTTTACAATTAAAGGCAAGAGAAATTATTTTAGGATTAATATAACTCACTTTTACTGCTTTTGGCCAATGGAGTTATGTCGTTGGACGAAAAAGTGAAAAAAAACGAAAACTCCAACTTTTAATGTAGTCAGTGCTTGAGCGATGTGGGGGATTAGGGGTGCTGACCTCTTTGCAGTCCAAAAATCTGCACATAACTTCTGATTCTTCCAACATTTAACTACCAATAGCCTACTGTTGGCCAGAAGCCTTACCAAAAACATATACAGTTGATTAACACATATTTTGCATGCTATATGTATTATATACTGTGTTCTTTCAATAAAGTAAGCTAGAGAAAATACAGTGTTATTTTTGAAATCATAAGGAAGAGAAAACACATTTACTGTACTTATTGAAAAAAAAATCTGTGTATAAGTGGACCAGCATAGTTCAAACCCATGTTGTTTAAGGGTCAATTGTATTTTATTTTCTCTGTAAAGAAGAATGAACTTCTAAGTGAACACGAAAACTGCTAAAGTGAACTCTCAACTCCAGTTATGTGAATGCATAGATTACACAAGGGCCACTCTATGTGGATTCCAATGTCCTTGCCTCAGGTGAAACACCATCATAGATGCTGAAGACTCCACAAGAACAACACTTTGCTATCACTGATGATCTTCAAACCAATATACAGAACAAGAGTTCTTATAATTCTGGAAAATGACACATGATGTTCCAGTTTCTTAAAAGCCACGTTATTTCCAAATATTGAGACTAATCTGTTTGCTAATTCAGAAGCGATTCCATATGGATCAGTGTAGCAATGGACAGAACGTAGAAAGCCTGGGTTTCTTCCAGAAAGACTAGAACCCTTGGTTCTAGTATGTGTTTAAGAAATCCAGTATATTTCAACTTAAGTTCATTATTTCCTTTGGTAGGGTTGGTAGACATGTTAACACAGAGGAATATGAAATAAAATAAAACCTCAAGTCAGTAAGGCATTTACAAAGGTCTGTCATGCTATCTTTCATTCATTCATTCACTTCATCATTCATTCAACAGATATTTAATAAATGCTAAAATTATACCAGCACAGAACCTAATTCCTTTATTTGAGAGAAATAGTGAGACAGTCATGCTAATAAATGGTAATAATGGATCAGTGAGACATTTAAAATGTAAGTCAACAGGGTGTGGTTCCTTAATGGGAGATGAGAAGCGGTTGCTCCAACTGTGCATCGATAGTTCTCAGTGGTTCGCTGACAGGTGTTGACGCGGCTGCAGAGCGATCACTGAGGAGCCAGTTACAAAGGTGCAAGGGGACGGGAGGCCAGAGGCTCTGGGTCAGGGGATGGGGTAGGGTCCTGCTGACCTCTTAGTACAAAATGCTCTTCAGGTGGTTTTGATATTCGTCTAGGCTTGGGAACCACTGAAAAGATGGTAATTGATGAAGAGCTTAATCATCTTTGTAAAATCTGGTAAATATTTCTGATAAATATAAAAATATGAGCTATAATATACAAAATAGAAAAATGAACACAAACATTTCTTGTACAAGAAACTGCAAAGTCATAAGACACAGATTTCCTAATGTCTCTCTCATGACTGTTCACACAGCTGGGGCTGTAAACACTCAAACGGGCCTTCGACAGAGACCACGGTCTGTGTGATCTGCCTTGAGGGGCACGCAGGAGCTTGAGTAGCACCAAAACACTCTCATTTTCTTGATCTACTATAGACATTTAAACTCTAACCATTAACGTTCTATTCCTCAGGGTTAAAGCATTGACCGTTAGGAAAACGCACCCACGCCCGGGAAGAATGACATAATAAGCCCGCTCAGATATTAATGTTTTCACATTAATAAGTCTGCCATTTCCTTAACGAACAGGGTTTTGCCGAAAGTGTAACGGTTCTCATGCGGGATCGGCGACAGGCCCTCGGAGGCCACGGAGGGGACGCGAGCGCGCGCTCGGGCCTGTCTGAAACGGCGGCCACGCGTACATCTGCCCCGAGGCAGGATGTGGGGGGAAAGGGTGTCACATTTGAAAATGACTAATTTTATGCGGAATTTTACAACGGGATAGGTACCAATGAGCAGTTTGCACTCAGAAGCGATTATTTTGCCATCACCAAGTGCGTGCTGTCAGCAGCTGGAAGATCTTCTATAACCATCCTGACCCCGGGAGGCGGGGAGGGCGGCGGCAGAGGCGGTGAGAACACGTGCCACGCGTGCCCTTGCACGAGAGGATCAGAGGATCGTGGGTCAATCCCAACTGAGCTGACCTACAGGCGACCCCACCCTATGAGAGCTCCGTTCATAATGAACTTCCTCTGAACAGCTTGTTTTCTACTGCTTTTCAAAATGTAGTTGAACAAATAAAAAAGCATTTCTCATTTTAAAATAAAACTGAAAGGACATGGGTCATAGCATAATCTTAGCAAACAAACACCAAAAGAAGTTTTAAAAAAGTGGGCGAGGGGGAAAGAAGGAGGGGACGAGGAGAAAGAAAAGACTAGACTAGCGAAAGCCAGAATAACGCCAGAATAAAGCCAGGTGGCAGGGCCATTAGAAGCCTCTGGCTTCTAATCCTTCACAAATTTTAAAGAAGCAATCACAAACAGATGAATTTTCTAATATTTCGCTTTCAACTTAAAGACCTCAAACTGTCTCAAAACTCCTGGACTGTTTATGGTAATGTTTTCCCCTGCTCGGAAATGTTTTTATAGAGAGAAATAAATAGCTCAGGGTTCAAGCTAAAATCTCTATGTATACTGAACAGATTTAGCACCGAGGATTGTGCCGATGTGCGTTGTGTGCATGATGTGTGTTTTCAACATGACACAAAGAGGAGCTGTTGGTCTCTTTGTTGCAGTGAAACACTTGTCATCCACAGTAACTGTGCAGAAATGGTGAACTTTCGAATTTCCCCATCATGATCCCAAGTGCTCACCAATTACTTCTCTCATCTTTACTTTGAAACAGGAGTCATTCTAATGCTGTCTCTGATTCTACTTTCCGAATAATCTCAAGCACATCCTGTAACTACTATAATTTCATTGACAGATGTCACTAGCGACGCTCCCTAGGAAGAGGGGCATAGTTTGGGGAGGAGGTCAGCCTCACAGGGTATGGAGGGATTCACGCAAGGTGGTGCAGCCACACACTGGAATATTATTCAGCCTTAAAAAGGAAGGACGTTCTGACATAGGCTGCAGCATGGATGCATTTTAAGGACATTAAACTAAGTGAAATAAGCCAGTTACAAAGAAGACAAATACCATACAATTCCACTTATATGAGGTACCTAGAATAGTCAGATTCATAGAGACAGGAAGTAGAATGATTGCTGCCAGGGGCTGGGAGGAGGGGATGGGGAGTTAGTGTCTAATGTGCACAGAAGTTTGGTTTTACAAGATGAAAAAGTTCTGGAGTTGGTTGTACGACAATATGAATAAACCTAAGACAAATGAATTATGTACACTTAGAAATGGTTAAGATGGTAAATTTAATGCTATGTGTGTTTTTGCCAAAATAAAAATAATTTAAAAAAATATCTGGATGTGTCCAATTAAAAACATGCATACCCTGTGGAAGTGCACGCACACGTTCCAGACCCAGGACGTCGTCACAGGCTGTCTCGTTCAAGCCCTGAGTAATGGCTGTGTGTGGCTGCCGTGACCTGGGCTGCCTGTGCTGGACCAGACACTTTCCCGTGTGCTTCATGCTCTGCTCTAGCTGAGAGTCCACAGGTTTGCCAGCCTGGAATGGAATCTGGTTCTAGCGTAGTCTCCAAATGACTGGCCAAACCTAGGAGCAAACATAAATCCCTTCACAAGACACCACGAAGCATCCAGGACTTTCACCCCACACCTGCATCTGGTGGAGACAGCCCGAATCAGGAGTCACATTAACTCTGTGTTCTGGGCGTGATACGAAGCTAGTCATGATGCTCTAAGTTTCCTGCTTTCTCTGGGAAGTGAGCTGTGCTAAGATGCAACGAACTCAGAAACACAATGAGTCAAAAATATTCTGGTTTCTCCTCTGAGGTTCTCATAAGATATTAGGAATAACAGGAATTATTTTGGCTGTCCCCGAGCTTCATTAGGAGTCCCTGTTTCTCTCCCTTCGTTCATGACACACTGATGACTTTGGGTAACCAGACATGGAGGGAATGCCCTGAACAACCCTCAGGCTGCTCAACAGGAAGAGGAACCATCTTGCCTTCTCTTCTACTTCCCCTGGAGGACCCCGCCTTTTTTAAGGGGCGAGTGCTCATAAATACGGGCACTCTTTGTTTAAAGTCTATTTTCATAAAGGAGAAACTTAACCACAAAATAATATCCCAGTTGAAAAACAAACAGAAAAACAAAACGTTGGGTGTCCTTCATTTAAACCCTTTGATCCTTAGGCTAGGACACCGGAAGCTTCGAGTTTCACTACACCGACATGCATTTTACATCAGAATCAGAATTGAAGCACAGCTTCCGCCACCATGAAATCGGCATTAGCAAATTCAGGAATGGTGCCTCCTAAGGATAAGATTAGGGTCATACTGTCAATCACATGAAGTTAACACTTTCATTCGACAAATCTTTTTGAACACCTAATATATGCCAGGCATTTTATTTTAGGTGTAGTAACAGTGATGGAACAGATGAAAATCATAGCCCGTATTGAACATAAATTACGGCAGAGAGAATAAGACACTATACAATAAATCTAGTCAAGAGCAAATTGTACAGAATGCTAAAAGTGATAAAAACATGGCAAAAAAATAACAAGTAACGTGAGCTTATACTGATAGGAAGTGTGATGCGGAGGCGGGGGTGGGGCAGCTCACTGTCACTAGGCAGGTGGCCTGGTAAAGGAAGCGAGAGGTACTCACAGGCACGAAGGAAGGGACGGAGTGCTCCAGGGAACGGAGTGCTCCAGGCCCAGAGCTGGAGCAAGGGCCCCAGGCAGGAGCATGCGGGCACGTGTCAGGACCAGCGGGGACAGGAGCTGGAGGGAAGCGGGGCTGAAGCGGGGGAAATGGACATCCGAACCATGCTGGCCGCTAGGACTCTGCAAGGGACTGTGAGTGAAATGGGGGGCATGGCGGGGATACGGGGAGAAAAGCCACGAACTCTGGCTTATGTTTTATAAGAATCGCTTTGCTGAGAATAAACGAAAATGGGAAAATCAAGCAAAATCTTCTCCTCACCAAAAATAGTTGTGTGTACAAATGAAAAACGAACTCTTGACGGACTGTCAGGGTAAGTTCGTGCGCACTGTTTTTGACAATCCTCAAGGAGAGCTAGGTCAGGAGCCTGGAGATCAGAGCCGACCTCCGCCACCAACCGAACAACTAAGTAGGAGCATCTCTAGGCTGTGACAAGGACCTAGAGTGTAAGACAAGGCCCAGAACAACAAAGTTATGGGGAAAGATTTACATGCAAAGTATGGGTTCAGAAATGAGAAATTTTAAAAAAGAAAACATTGCTATATCTACAAAACAGGAATTTCAATTTAGAGAAATGCGCTGAGCAAAACGGTGAAACTGTTTAAAAGAGAACAAGATAATTACAGAGAGAAGAGACTGGACCAGGGACCCGAGGGCCAGCCAGAGATGGCGACCAGAATGACCACCAGCAGAACTGCACGAGGTAAGAAGCATGATTTATGGGACCTGTGCTGCGTTGTTATTCGAGATTGTGGACACTTGGTACGATTTGTTTTTAATATAGGTGATGTGCTCAGTGTCATTTTGGTCTCGTCCCAACAACCCTCTCCCATGTAGTAAAACCATTAAAGAACCTTAGCACTGGCTTTGGGAAGGTGATGCCTGAGGGAAGAGAAGTTCCCGGGATGTGCCAGGGAACCAGGTCCAGTGTTAAACTAATTGAATTCACTTTCTACAGAAAACTTTCTCTTAACTCTCTTTCTACGTACTATCACTCAGCATCCTCGCCCCTTCAGTTTCGCCCCACAGAGGGCCCTCGATGAAACTGCTCGGGCAGGTGCTCGGCACAGCAGGCGACGGGGAGAAGCAGGGCTGAGAGGTGGAAAAAGACAGCGACTCCGCAGCTGGGGAGAGACGGGCGCTGGATGCCAGTAGGAGAGAAGATGCTGGAGAAGACACGCCTAGTATCAGCGAGGACGAGGAGGGGAAGAAGATGTGAGGCCTCTGCGTTCCACGCGCCCACGGGAGGGCGTCCAAGGGCAGGGCAAAGCCCACCATAGGCCAGAGAGCCCCTGGGAGCGCGGGGCAGGGAGGTTTACAACACCAACAAAGTAGGTAGAAGGGAAAGCCACTTTAGAGGAGACGGAGTATGAGACGTGAAAGCTAAACTCAAAAGAGGGATCCAGACACTCACAGATATGGGTGGCGCATAGAAAGCATGCTAACTCATGTTCCCCTCTTTACTTTGAAATGTTTTGTGGAATCTTTAATACCATGATTTTATTCGTTCTCTGAAATAAAAATGATCACTCTGACGAAATTCGAAACAACGGGTATGTGCACATAACACATGTCCCAGACCACACCCACTAAAGACTGGCACCGTTGATCGACCAGGGACGTCATTACATGCGAATGATGTATTAAAATCCAGGAATTCCTGAGAACAAAGATATGACATATTACATATTAAACATGGAAATAGAAGCCATGTTTAAAAAAGCAGTGGAGACAAATAAAAATTTGTGAGTTTGCTCATTGCCGATATTATTAATTCTGATTGATACTGGCTGGAAAACATGCATTATCCTGACGCAAGTTTATACTGAGCTAGGGACTCTCTCGTTCAACATGACCTTCACCAATGTCACATTCTAACAACAATTTACTGAGGTACAGTCTAGGGATAACTTAAGCTTTTTAGTTTCAGATAGAAAATTTACACTGTTAGCCACCAAAGTGCCTCAAAAAGAGGCCTGAATTTGTGGAAAATGTATACATTGGGATCTCTGCCCCATCTCATCTAGATGGCCCAGGGATTCTCCAGCAGTCGCCATGGAAATTCCTGGGCTCATGGTCAGTCTAGTGAAAGGACTGTCCCGCAGCACCTGATCTGCACTGCCCTGCACATGTGACTCCCAAGTGAGAAGGCACAGGAGCTTCTGGTGGCAAATGGTAATGATGCAGTTCTAGGTCGAATCCAAGGTAAAATGTGGGGCACCGTAACTTTCCTACAGGATGCTTGTAAAGGCGATTTAGACATTGTATGTAACTTCCTTAGCCTGGCATCAGGCACATGGTAACTTTACAGTTAAATGGTGGCTTCCAGGACACATTGGCTGAGCCAGGGCCTGGGAAAAGAAGTCAGGGCAGCCGCCCTGCTCCAGTGCATTGACCAGTACCCACAGGTAGAATTCTAGTGGAAAAAGACGCAAATGCCCAAAGCCCACCTTTTGAGCAAACTGTATTTGCATTTACAAATTGGTTCAATGATTGCTTTTAAGAGAAAATGAACTGGAGATTTGACCATTTTGTTTGGAGACCCCGCTGATAGCGGGGTGGCCCGAAGCTGGGAAAGAGAATCGCTGATTGTCAAGGAAGTCCAAGCAGTGTCGACTGCACAAAGGTGTAGGTGTCACAGGGAGCACTACTGTGGGAGCGAGGGGCCGCGGGCGGCGACGTCGTCCTGACCTGGCCATCCCCCAAGCGGCGAGTGTGCGCAGTGGCCCCTGAAAGCAGAAGGTGCTCCAAGACTGTCTTGCAAGGCCCAGGGCTCTGAGGTGCTCTAGACGTCCCTGTCACCCTCCTCAGTGACATGCCTCTTCAATCTGGAAACTCTTTCCGTTTCGTTCTGAGAAAGGCTTCTGCATTGTTTCCCCGTTAAGACTTCCCCCTGCACTCTCTTCCCCACCGAATTTCTGGAACACTTAAATTAGAGGCCCCCCTCAAGTGGCCGGTGGCCCTGGTTGCCTGTTGCCATTCACATGCAAGCTGCATGGGGGGCCTGTCCACTTCGCGGCAGAGAGACAGCAGGCCTGGGCAGCGATTTTTAATGGGTGGCCTCTCAATGGTCATTATGTTTAGGTTGGTTCTCTGGGTAGGTTGTTTTCCAGAAAACGCTCCCCCAGCCTCCCTGCTTAGCCAGCTGTTGTCACCTGATGCTGGACAGGAGAGGAGGTTCACTCCGCGGACTTTCACACGAAACCCTGTACTTAATCCAGCGCCTGCTCCTCTTTCCACTGTCCCAGAGTTATCAGTCGCTCCTCAACCAGAGAAGGTGGAGTGTGAGTTTATCTCTCGTCCTTTTCACGTGTGAGCAACCGTCTGAGCGCCAAGGCAAAGTCAGCGTCTGCGCTGCATCTCGAAGCTGGCGGCTCCGAGCATCTACGTCGACGTGCGCCGTTCACCAAGGCGACTGAGTCAGGTACTTCTCTCTGGAGTCTGATTCACATTAAACTACCTTTCTACTTTTTCTCCTCTAATTGCTCATATTTTTGAGCAAACTGTATGATTTAAGGAACATCCGATTTCGCCACTTTTATCTGAAAAGTGTCCTCAACCTCCAATTTGAAACAACGGACATAGCGAGGCTCAGTTTCCAGCAGGAACGACAAACTGGCCATTCGCACGCCACTGCGCGGTCCCTCCGACGCGGGATCAAGCGCCGAGGAAGAAAAAGGAAGGAAGCGACCCCCACGCCCGACCCGCGCGGCCCCCTCCCACGGCGAGAGCGGGGGTCCGGAACTTTCCATTTGAGGAGCACCCCCTGATTTTTCTTTGTTTTGCCGATTTTTAAAATGTAAAACATAAATGTGCCTTCTGACTTCCTAGGATGGGAATAAGTGGCCACTTTTTGAGGAACCTTCAGAATTCAGTTAAACTAGTAAATAACAGCGGGGAAAATCGTAAACTTACAGAAGTCACCCTAAAATACGAATCTCTCAGTTCTACAGTGAGGTGTGTGGCTGCTGCTCCTCTCTGCACCCCTGTTCTTGATGTCTACATGGACAGCTGAGCCCCTGAGGGACACCTGGCTCAGACCAGCTGGCCACCCACGTCTGAGGTTCGGCACTGGGGAGCCCGCTTCAGCGCCGACGAAAGCCAGCATTTTCAGCTTCAGCTTAATACCAAGGAAGGTGCTGTTCTGTTTTCTCCTCTCTCGATTATTTGTTTTATTTCTTGTTAGATTCAGAACTCATACTGGGAAGAGGTGACTTCCTAAACCCCAACAGATACAATCATTTTCCCAAGGCACAGGTTTGACAAATTGATTAAACTACTAACCTATTCCCAATACATAAACATATTCCCTAATAATTTGCATTTTGACAGTATTTATTTTTTTTCTTAGTTTAAAATAACGACAAAGATCCTTTTGATAATTTTCCTTAGCAGCCATCTGACCTACTGTATAATGAGCTAACTGGTTGACTTGCGAATGGCTCACTTAGGATCAAAAAAGATAGGAGATGGGTGTCTTCACAGTTCTTGAAGTTTTTATCTGTCCTTTCACCTACTGACACTGTTACCATTTGAACAACAATTCTGTGAGGCTGTACTTTTATATCTACATCTTAGAGGAAGCCGAAGCTTACAGAATTAAACAACTTTCTTATTGTCACAGAGCTAACAGCTGACTAGACTATTATATTTACCTACATATGTTTACACATGCATCACATACATACTCCAATATTAGGGACAATGTGATTGCAAATACTAAACCAATGTATTCTACTTTTTCTCCTCTAATTGTGTTAACTGTAGCCCTTCCCTTTCTGTCAAGGGCACAAAATGGAAATAACTTGATTATCTTTAGCAGGAGACACTGAATGACAGGTACACACAGAAGAGACCTGCTGAATTCCAGGTGTTCTCGTTCAGCTTATCGAGTGCTAAGCAGGGGCTCGGATCCCCGATGCCCCAGACGTTACAGACTGTGCCCCGTTCTCCCCTGGGGGTTAACTGTTCGGCTAGTGTCCAGAAGAAGGGTACGATCTAGGAAAAGCTGCCCTTTCCTGGGTCCTGGGAAATAGTGGAAGAAGGGAGGCCAAGAAGAAAGGAGCAGGAGGCCGGGGGTTAGAGGAATGTATTCCTACTTCGCCCTTCTCTCTCCATTGCCCATGGGATGAAAGGGCAGGGTAAAGGAGAGAGAATAAAGCAAAGAGAAGCAGAGAGAAGCAGAGAGAAGCAGAGCTCGCTGATCATGTCCTCGCCACCGATCCTGAAAAGAAAGGCAGCCCTCTCCAGCCTGGAGTTTACAGCCACTCAAAAGTGACCTTGGCTGGGGTCTGGGCAAGGGAGACCATGGAATTTCCATCTCCTGGCCCACCTCAGTTCCTGTGAGGTGGGGACAGGCTTGGAAGTGACCGAGGGGCTGCCTGAGCAGGCCATTATAGCAGGGAGAGGGGTCTGCAGAGTGCCTGCCTAGTTAGAGCCGAATGGGACAAAGTGACCCCACAGAGGCCTAGGGACCCACCAGCAGGTGCTAAAGAGAGGGCCGCCAGCCAGGGAGAGCCATCAGGCTCTGACTGTGCCAAAACAGACCAGCTTCGATGCTGCCATTCAACCAGGTTTCATCCTTAACTGCTGATAGGGCAAGAGGGGTGGAGGGGGTGGAGGCAGCATCCTGGATCCCAAAGGAGATGGCCAGAGGGCCCACGCGCTCAGTGAGGTGCATTGCACGCTCCAGGGTGTATCGGACGCCACACACGCGTCTCCACTCACTCGTGGGGGTGAAGGGGACAGATCACTTCCACTAGAGAATGAGCGGTACCTATGACACCGTTTAAATTATTGCTTCAAAATAAATGCTGAAAGTGTAACCAGCAGTTTAGAGTTAACATAAAGGAAATGTATTTTATCTGCACATCTGTGTTGTACCGAGAACAAAAAATTTGACTACGTCACAAAGAGTATTTATCAAGTTCTTTTTTAAATGAGAGAGCAAGTTCAGAAAGACAGCTTATCAGTTTTAATAAGATCATAGGTAAGTCAAACAGTAATTCTTAAATATTTGTTTGATAGTATAGTTACAGCTTTGTTTACTCTTGAGAGAGCACAATCATAAAAGTTTAGCAAAGAATTAAATTTAAGTTCCTGAGATACTCATGAAATACATGACTGCTCCAGTCAATCATTCTAAACAATGATGTGTCTCTTAGAATAAGCTCTTCTAGTCATTCGGAATTAAAGACCTTGATCTAGTTAATTTAATTATATGTAACTTTGGTACATTTCTACCCTTTGACCAATATCCCCCCATTTTCCCACCCTCAGCCCTGGTAAGAAAATC
>NW_011889232.1:514132-521283 GCF_000151845.1 Pteropus vampyrus | reverse complement strand
CAGCTTATCAGTTTTAATAAGATCATAGGTAAGTCAAACAGTAATTCTTAAATATTTGTTTGATAGTATAGTTACAGCTTTGTTTACTCTTGAGAAAGCACAATCATAAAAGTTTAGCGAAGAATTAAATTTAAGTTCCTGAGATACTCATGAAATATATGAGTGTTCCAGTCAATCATTCTAAACAATGATGTGTCTCTTAGAATAAGCTCTTCTAGTCATTCGGAATTAAAGACCTCGATCTAGTTAATTTAATTATAAATAACTTTGGTACATTTCTACCCTTTCACCAATATCCCCCCTTTTCCCACCCTCAGCCCTGGTAAGAAAATCATTTTTTTTTTTTTTTTTTTGGTGGGAACTTATAACCATTTGAATGTTTCCCAGGTTCCCTCTGCGTGTGTTTCTGCCACGTCTGACGTCAGGTTTTCCTTGTCCACCCTGATTCTTGTATCTCTTGGGATTCTAACTACTGTTTACACCGGTCCTACCAGTTACTTATTTGGAACCATTAAGTACAGTTTTATAAAATGTTATGTATACATTCTACTTTACATTAGGTCTCTGGATTATTTTCTCAGCGTTTAGCTAAGATCTTCATATTCTACAAAACTTATTTTAAATGTTGAGTTAAATACGGAATCCTTCTTACGAATGGCATGCAGAAATTTATTTCCTCTTTATTCTATTTGAAATTTTTCATGAAGATAATTTCTAAGTAACTAAAGTTAGAAATGTATACATCATCTCATTAAAGAGTCCCCAAAATGGCTAAGAATTGAGCTTCTAAAAATCGCTTTTTGCTATTAAATTTTTTATAGAAATCTGTTAGAGGAAAGTCAGCATGCTTTTGAACCGTTTCCGGTCCTTGCTCCAGAGCTCATGAAAAAGAGGAAGGATTGCTTTAGATAAACCAGCTGCTGGATTTCCTAGAATAGTAAATTACTCTCACACTCCTATGTGATGTGATCCTGCCACATTTTTTTTCCAGCAGGATTTCCTCATTTTCCACAACTATTTGTTTCCACTCAAAATGAGCTTCCTACAAACAGCCTCTTGTCAAACGTGCACAGAGTGAGCTATCTGCGCAGATCTGCCATAAACAAAGAGACTCTTCATTATATCCATCTTCCTTTAATTGTCACAAAATGCAACTTTTTCATTTAAATTTTGCCTCCTTGCCTTGAAACAAATCACTGCTATAGGATAAAAAAATTTAAAAAACCCATGAAGTCACTTGGAATTCTTCGTGATTAGTAAATTAAATTGTAAACTTTTTTGAATTAAAAAAATAGCAAGAATGAAGAGGTCATTCATATATCTGGAGTCATATAAAAATAACTCAAATCTCTATTTTTTTTTCCAGCTTAAGCCATTCTTATCTCTTCTACCTTTCCTTACTTCCTCAAATACTGCTTATTTTAATGACATTCTGATGACTCTTAAGTTAGCCATCTGAGACACTTCAACAATTTTATGCACACTCTAAGCTGACCTAGTCTTCCTGATTTGAGGTAAGCCACGTCTGTGATGATCTACTTATTCTTAAAAACAAATAAATATTCGTAATTTTGATTACATACAGTAAGAGAGAGAATTTGGTCCTGGATGGATCTCCTCACGGTTTCTTGTTCCTCATCATCTTTGGAATAAAGAAAACACCTCCCTTCTTGAGAAGCTGTACACTGAACTGGCAAGTCTCTGAGAGTGTGACATTTCTGGAAGATAACATAAATTCATCTGCGCGAATTATAATGATACAATTATACTGATGGCATAAATCAAAGGTCTCTTGAAACTCCCAACAGCAATTCATTGTTTCTTTGCCTATATAAGTGATGAACTCCAGTCCCTTCCATTTCCTACCTGTGAAACTCTCCTTTACACAGTAAAACAAATATTTGAGTCTGTTGAAATCTTCTAGAGGAATGCTACTGATACACACATCTAGACGAAAACTCAATCATTAAAGCTCGATAAGTTTGGATGACAGACCCAAACCCTTCAGTTTTACGGCATCCCATTGGCAGTTCTGGGGCTGCCGCACCCGTCAGACTGGGGTATGGATTTCAGTTTTATAACTTACTAGTGCTGCGAACCACAATCTCTGAGCTGTCTCTTCATCTAATAAAAGGGGACACTATCTATTTTGCAGGGTTGTTATGAGGATCAAATGACTTAAATGTAAATATGTAAATGAAAAATAATGAGGATGGTCCCTTACGAAGCCTCAATGAAAGTGTCCCCACTTTCTTATCTTTTATGTCCAGAAGTCACCACACACACACGTGGCATACATAGGTTGGGTCAGAAGCGACTGTGGCTTCTAGTGAGAAAGATTTTCAAACTTCAGAATGTTTTGGCCCCATTCATAGACACTAATATGAAAATAAAAACGATTGGTTAAAAGCTGTACACTGAACTGGCAAAACACACTTATGTGTGCTATGGTGGGTGGGGTACGATAAGCCACATAATAGTTGGTGGGAAAAGAAGTTGATATTTTGGGGGTATGGCAACTATAGATCGACACATAAAAATTTAAAAATTTTTTTTTGTTGGGGAATTTTTGTTTGCCCATTTTTTGTTGTTAATTTTTCTTGGTTTTTTTCCTTATTTTGTTAACTATTTCGTGTCCTTCACACAGGAAGCACTATTCCTGGTGCTGGGGATGGAGCTGTGAGTAAACAAGGCGGAGTCCGTTCGCTGCTTGCATAGAGCTTACAGTCCGAAGAGCGGAAATATAATAAACAAATACATGAGCCTTTAAGAAATTGCACACATGTGAAGGAAACAAGTGTGGAGGTCCGTTTGAGAGTGACTGCAGGGCTGCCACACACTCACAGGCGGGAAGCCGCTGCCAGAGATGACACTTCCACCGAATCCCGAACTGAAGAGGAAGAGACAGCTGGAGTGCGAGGGCAGAGGAAGGCAGCTCGGCCGGCAGCGCGAAAGTGGAGGGTGGCAGAGGCGGGGGACAGGGGCAAAGAGGAGGGAGGTGGCAGAGGCGGAAGAGCAGCGCAGGTCCTGGTCCTCTCCCCGACAGCCATAGGAGGTGTGGAAGTGGCTCGGGAATTCCAAAAGCCCCTGAACCTGTCGGTTTGTGAGCCAAGGAGAGATGCGATGGACACAAGAGCGGGAGAGGGAAGAGCCGGTAATAAGCGTGGACCAAGCGGCCCAGGCAACAGCCGACGGGCTGGACCGGACGGGGCTGTCAGAGGGAGAGGGCAGACCGGGGATGCGAGCTGAAGACCGGGCCACTGCAACCCCCGCTAGACCGAGAGCGGAGCATGGCGGAGGGAGAAGACGAACGCCTAGGCTTTTGCCTGTATCTCCTGGGAAAGGAGTGACGTCTGCAAAAGGGAGACGAGAGAGGTGGGGGGTCAGCAATTAATAGGTGGGGTTTGGAAAACCTACAGATCTGGTTAGAGCATGTCAACCGAGGACTAGCGACTGGGCATTCACGTAAAGATGCCATCGTGGCTGAAGTGGACTTGTACTTCAGAACTGCCGCTGCCATACAGATCTGGACATAGTCAAAGATTTATACGCAAGGATGTTAAAAAAAGTTACAGTACAGAATGAACGAAAACAAACTAAATGGTCGCTAATATGCAATAAATTATGGTACATCAGTACAATAATGTTATTTATCCCTTAAGCTAGATTTTAAAATATTATTTAGAGGAAGGTAAAAATGGGAAGACAAAAATTTATTGCTATATCATTAGGAGGAAAAAGGTATGAGTAATGTAACCCCTCATTTGTTTAAATAAACGTAAATTTTAAGTCAATAGTAAAAAAATATTTCAAGAGTTACACTGGAGGGTTTCAGCGTTAAGAGTTGTTTTGTATTACTTTTTGTATGTTTTTGTATTTTCAAATTTATAAAAATATTGAAAAATCATAAAAGCCAATATTAAAAACAGCTTATGAGTTACAATAAAACAGCTGAAGGTATTAAAGAAAGATTTAGCAAAAATAGTTTAACAAGATTCAATTTCCTAACCTTACTGCAAATTTATTAACTGAGAAGTGGAAGTATTGATATATTTTCTAATTAATTTGCTTATATAATAGTATAGTTTAATATTTTTTCATAAAGAAAAAAATTTCTCAGTACGTTTATTTTTCCTGTTCTTTGCATACATAAATTTTGGTCCCAGAGAATTTTGCACACAAAATGCTATACTTTATCATTTGTGTCTTTTATTATGAATAAGTGGTATACAGTCCAGCCATCATTCTTAAATTTACTTGGAAAAACGCAATGTGACATCTACTTCCGTTAATTCCGAAACAATTGGAGCGGGGCCACAAAATGTTGTGCTTCCTCTTACTGACTGGTTTGGATGACACACTGGAAATTCCCGGTGGCAATCGGGCTCTGCACTGACAAAAGGGGGTAGTGTGGACAGGTCCGTCACGGCCACTGGAATAGCGTTCTATACGCCTGCAGTTAGGGAATTAATGCAATATTTCGCTGATCAAATATGTGTTCTCTCCACCATCCAATGAAGTATAACGATATAATTAATTCAGGCACAATAATTGTTGATTAGCTTCCTGCACGTGACAGTAATGCCTTATTTACCAAGTTGAATCAATCACTGTGCTCTCTCATGAAATTCTTCCTAATTCTCGCTGAAATATTAAGAAGGAAATCTTACATTTAAAAATATCAACTGCTCAGAATTTGGTGTCAAAATTCGATGCAGTAGTTAAACTGCTTCAGGTTAGTTTGATTAACAACAAAAGTCAGTTGTGGGCATTCAATTAGACATTTTTCAGTTAGGGAAAATATGCTGTATGATATTCAGGGTCAAGGTTTAGGTCAAGGTTATGCTGAAACCCAAGTTTCGATTTTAAATGCAAGTGTTTAAATAAGCATTCAAATCCATATTAGAACATTCTTTTAGTAAATACACTGGGGGAACAGTCTTACCAGACACGTGAACTAGTGAATCCAGGTAAAATGATCATAACCCAAGTCCAGCATATCAGCTAATTATCAGTGGCTTTCTACAGACTGTGAATATTGGAGGCAAATTGTTTTGCTTATATGATGTATTAACAGGTTATAAAACTCATAGACTTAGGAGAAGGACGTCAAAGAGAAAGGGGTAGAGGAAGGCTGTTGTGTTGCACTGCTGTGTCTAGGAAGAATCTGTACCGGCAGGAATGCTGTGGACGAGGGGATGAGATGATAAGGAGGCCGTATCAGTGAAGGACAATTCACTCAGCCCATTTACTGGGCTTCCTCCAAGTGCCCAGCAGTGTGACAGGTTCCATCTGGAGTTACAAAGAAGAACTGGTAATACATACGCAAGAGATGCTCAGAGTCCAGTTAGGGACAGGAAGATGGACGTGTAGACCGTTCCATAAATAGTAAGTAATGGCAGAGGAGCTGGCTCAGGTGACTCAGAACACTTACATGAGGCAAAAACTGTGACTGACATTGTAAAGGATGTGTAGGTGTGCTCCAGGCACAACAAAGCGAAGGCATTCTAGACACAGAGAGGACACTGGCCCCGTAACACAAAAGACCTCACCAAGATTAATAGTTGAGAACGAAGACCAGAGTTTAAATGTTAGAGGTTGTGGCTGGATATGTTTGGAGAATATCTTGAAATCAGATATTGTAGGACATTTTATTCTGGTTCAAAATGCCTAGATTGTAATCACAAGGCAAAGGGAGTGTGGCAATGGAAGATATTTACGCAAAGAGTAAAATATTCAGATTTGTGTGTTAGAAAGAATTCCAGTGGCAAGGACTATGACGTACCTGAAAGAGTAATGCTAGACAGAGAGACCATTAAAATGTTTATGGCAAAGTCTAGGTACAAAACCAAATAGTACTCATAGCAAAGTAGAGAGGAGTGCTTTAAAGCAGGGTCCCCACCCCCGGGACACAGACTGGCACCTGCCCAGTGGCCTGTTAGGAGCTGGGCCGCGCGACAGGAGGTGAGCGGCAGGCGAGCCAGAGAAGCTTCATTTGCATTGGCAGCCGCTCCCCAGCGCTGGCATCGCCTCAGATCACCAGGAGTTAGATGCTCACAGGAGCACGAGCCCCACTGTGAACTGCGCATGCGAGGGACCCAGGTTGTGTGCTCCTATGAGCACCTAACGCCTGATGATCTGAAGTGGAGCTGAGGCAGCGAGGCCAGTGCTGGAGAGAGGCTGCAAATACGGATTAACGTTAGCAGAGAGGTTTGACTGCTCATTGCTTGCAGACTCATATGAAAACTCTATCAGTGAGTGTCAAATGACAATTAAGCTGCACCTGGTGGCAGGCTTTATAGTGGCAAGTGAGCTGATGTGACTCAGTTGTAGAGCTGCCCCTGGTGGCAGGCTTTAGGGTCAGAATCTGACACTTATTTTAGTCCACGCGTGGCCCGCTCGCTATTTTATTTACCACTTTCATCCGCGCCTCTTTCCTGCGCTGCGCGCTTGTCTCAGACGCGGTTGTGTTAAGCCCACAAGCCAAAATGAGTAGAAAACAAACATCGCTGGAGAGCTTCTTTGAAAAGGGGGAAACACCCAATGATGAGGCAGCAGAAGACTCTAAGACATTCCCCACCAAAAAGAAAGCTACATTTAAGAGAAAATACCAAGAGCCTGACTTCAATTACAGGTTCATTGCAGCAAGTGATTCACGTTCTCCACATCCGCTTTGTGTAAAATGTGGGGACCAGCTATCCAATGAAGCTACGATACCTGCAAAACTGCTCTGCCACATGGACGCCGAGCACTTTACATTAAAAGAGAAGCCTTTGGAGTTTTTCAAAAGAAAAAAAAAAAATGTGAACACAAAGAACAGAAGCGATCGTGGAAGGCCGCCCCTGCATCAAACCGAGCGTCCTCGCAGCGGCTAACCGCACTGCGAACGCTAAGAAGGCCTTTCCTATTGGTGAAAAGTCGATCCCGCCCGCTGCTAAGGACATTTGTCGTGAGCTTTTGGGAGAGGCTGCAGTTCCAAAGGTGGCACGTGCCCCTCTATCGGCTGGCCCCACAACAGACGGACTGATGAAGCAGCAGAGGACACTGAGGCACGATCGTCAGAGGACGAGTGAGCGCCATGGCGATGCGGTCCGGCTGACGCGTCCACCGATGCTGACGACAAGGCAACGATGCTTGTTTTTGTGCGATAC
>NW_011889232.1:504046-512837 GCF_000151845.1 Pteropus vampyrus | reverse complement strand
CCATCTAGTTGCAGGAAAACAAGCTCAGGGCTCCCGCTGATTCCACATTATGGCGAGTTGTATAATTATTTCATTGTATATCACAGTGTAATAATAATAGATATAAAGTGCACAATAATGTAATGTGCTTGAGTCAGCCCGAAACCATCCTCCCCGCACCCCGTTCCGTGGAAAAAACGTCTTCCATGAAATTGGTCCCTGGTGCCAAAAAGATTGGGGACTCCTGTTTTAAAGGACATTAAGCAATAGAATCACCTGGATTGGTCACTCATTTTGATTAAAGAGTAAAGTGAACTTAGGAAATGACTCAGAAATTCTAATGGACAACTGCATGCTGGCCACTGCCAACAGCCATGACAAGGTTTGAGGGAAGAAAAAGAAGGTGTAATGAATAAATAAGTTGACATTTGGACTTACAAACTTATAACTGCTTTTAGGATATCATTAATTCATCCCTTCAAATAACATTTGTGAGGGATTCCTTCAGAGATCACTACACTAAGTGCTGGCTATCAAGACAGAGACACCGAGACACCACAGAGGTGCCAGAAAAGAGGAAATGAAGCGAAGGTTTCGGAAAATGTTTGAGTCACAAAGGACCAACTAACTTAAGAAGAATGAGGAGGGATTAGATTAATAACAGCGGTTTTCTCTTTCGACTGTGACTCCCCACGAGAAAAAAAAAACACATTTTATCATGTAACGGAGCACGCATACACATAGACATATAAATAAAACAAAGGCTTTATAAAAATAATTATGGAATGTACTCTGATTTTTTATATTTTGTTGTATTTCATTTAAAAATGCTGGTGGGAATCTACTAAAATAACTGTGTGACTGATTCCTAGGTCACCTCGAAGTCTGAACAACACTGACAGAAGTTTGCTAGAAGGCCTAACTTCGTTCAGAAGCCAGCTGAACAAAGAAGTGTGGGTGTCAGGAGCATTGCCATCGAGTCGCCTTTCTCATTAGCAGGCAAAAGAGAGTCTGAACAAAGAAAGAGGACTCTACTAATTAAACGGCATCTCCTTGCTCTGCACAGCCCCTGAGGGTCTCCTGGCCTAAGGCATGAAAGAAAGAATGAGATTAAAGTCTAAGATCTACTTAAGTTTTAAATTAAAAAAAAAAAAGAAATACCCTGTGTTATTATTTTCTAAGCTTGTGATTGATCACTTAAAGAAATTAATAAGCAGGAATATAATTTAATTCAACTATTTGCTTCCTCCTATGTGCCCTATTTCCCAGGGAGAGTTAACAACAAAACTGAAATAAACAACCTGAAACTTTATATATAATGATTATTCCTGTCTTAGACTCACCATTTCTATCTTTTAATTTATCTTATGTGCCTCCTCCTTGAGGAAGTCTCTGACATTACTATAATCTGTTTAATGGATTTCAACAGGCTCATATTAGGAAGAGCGGGTACTGAAATGCTTTTTTAATTACTCCATTTCATTAGAGTGCTACACAGTTCAGGACGTTAGTACTTAGGGTGGGGATCCGATGATAATGACTTTGTCAACAATTTTTATTTTGACAGAAATCTCTTTATTTCGCCCCCTACATAAAGTAACAGGAAAAGGCAAAATTAGCCATGAGGGAGATTCATGCTCCTGCACCTCTATGTTCTTTTGCCCCATCATTGAAAGGCCATTAGACATTATCATTTGGCTCCATTATTTTTAAATCAAGATTAAAAAAAACAACAACAACATTAAATTAAAAATGAATTATCAAGAATTACTGCAAAAACTTTGGTGGCACATTTGTGTATCAAGCAGTAATGTTTACATCAATGGCATGAAAGCTGAATGATTTTGATTTGGGAAACCCACCAAAATCACGTATTCAGAGAACCTCGAAAGTAGTTAACTTTTCAAACGTGAACTTTATCAAAAGAAACTATTTTTAAATGCATAGTTTTGATATTTTTCATCATCTCCTCAAAGAGGAACGGACTACTTTATCACTGTGATCTAAGTAAACAAAGTTTAATATTTACTTACTTGCTTAACTTAACAACGAGGTCATTTTATCATATCAAAAAAAATTGCTAAAAATGACTGATTCACTTTCTAGTTGGAAAACTGACGCAGCATCGTGCACGGCTGACACTGTTCTTCCAGTGTTTGAATGGTTGCTTTGCCACAGCTCTAGGAGCGCACCGATATTACATTTCTAATTAAGTGATGTATAGGAACCAATGACTCCGGTTCTACAAACAACATTTACGCGATTAGGTAATAAAAGTGCGTCCGTGCTCCTCCACGCTTCAGCATAGAGACGACCTGAACTGTAATTAAAGAACAAAGAATTGAAAATTGCTTCTTTCCCTTCAGGGTAATTCCGACCCCTTTGAGTCTCACAGTGTTCAAGTTTTCTGTCTCCATCAGCCAATATGACCTCTCAGTGCGATCTGATAATGTATAGAAAAGCTTAGGTACTTCTCTTTAGATTCTAGAACACCTAGATATTCTTAAAATGAAGAAAATAAGGTAGGATACAGATGGAGAATTTTCAAACAAAGATAGGTATTTTATCAAAATTGTAATTTATGGAAATGATCAAAATATGAATTTTTGGTAAGAATTTCAACCTTTGTAATCTAAAACAAGGCTTTAAAGTTCAACACAAGAATTCCTTTTTTGCTATAAAAAGGCGTTTCTTTTATTTAAAATTGAAAAATACTACTATCTGTATATACATACAGTAAATGATATATATCACTTTATATAAATGTGTGTACACATATATACATATATACATATACACTTATTAATTTATACAGACACACACAGAGACACACACACACATACATACACATTCTACTCCCTTCCTTTCCACACCTTCTGCCCTCACTGTCCAATGGCTACCTAGAAACAGAAAGTCCATGAGGACAAGAACTTGATTTTGTTCGTAGCCCAAAGGCCTACTACAAATAGGAGGTCCATAAATATTCATTGAATGAATAAATGGAATACCTGAGTTCTCCAGCTTCAAATATTTAACTAATGTAATTTAAAACATTATTTTCTTCTTAGATCATTTAATTCTGTCAAATTTCAAATGATTTCAAAATATTATAATTAATTTAATAACACCACTCCTTCTTCAAAACTATCTCTGCCTCCTAGGCTTATTTGTTATTACCTTTATGTTCTCCTTGTTTGGGTAAGTGAACAGTTTAGTGCACATCTAAGGGACAGTAACACGCTGGTAATATTTGTCCAGCACAGAGATTAGCAAAATATGAGATGAGTCAACAACATTCTTTTAAAATAACTGAGCTGAAAAGAGAGAGTTAATGCGAAAGCATTTGGTGGTGGCTGCCTGGTATACATACAGAAGACACTTGCTGAAACCTAAAATCTTAGTCTTCATCTTGTAGAATCAATCACTACCACACACATTCACTGACCGTTAAAGTGGAAAAAAATAAGACATAAGAAAACATATTAAATGAAGGTATTATTTGACTTTAAGAATAAACTGTCCAATCTAAAAATAGCTAATGCATTCTACTGAAAGACAGCTGAATGTACCTGCTACCGAGGACATGTCTCATAGAAATATAGATTCTCATCTTTATTCATATTTGTTGCATCAGAAGAATAGAATGGGAAATATTTAATTATAATTTTATAAACTATATTCTCCAGGATATTAAATGAGCATGATTTCAACCCTGAAGCATATTCTATTTTCAGAATTAATTTTATTTTGAAAAGAAAATTAGTTTTCTAATTCCATATATACCATAATATATGCTTCCATATTTATATGTCAGTCCTACGGTGGTGAGGCTGTCACAAATATAAGTTATATAGTATGCATGTAAATCAGTGGTACCCGCTGCATAGTATACAGCTCCTTTTTTGTAAAATAACACTGTCTTTGCAGACCTGTTCTGAAGATTTAGTGATTATGTGGCAGTGAGCTCCTACTGCACAGTCACTAGCTTAGTAAATGGGTAGTCACTATTATTATGATAAAATTTCAGCATGCAACTGTAAGTCTTTTAGCTAAAAAAAATTAGAAAATAATCATCAAGATATTTTAATCTTTAAAAATATAAAACAGAGACATAAAAAGTAATCAGGAAACAACCTGGAATTTTGTCAAATGTTACCTTTGAGAATAATTGTAAAAATATTCACTTCTTTCAAGAATATGTTATTCTTTCTGTATTACTCTACTTACTTGAGCGTATCGAAGCTTTAATACTGTGTTAATACCTACACCACTTCATTATATTTCTGCTTACATAACTGTATTAATATTCTGATATATGATTCATTCAAATATTATCCCTTTTTGCTTGATGCATATCAGTCGAAAGCAGCACATGCATGAAAACTGATCTACCACGTAAGCTCATTTTCTTCCCTTAAAGAAGTCTTTCTTAGCTTAATGCTTTCCACTTACCTGTCTACAGCCAGCTGTGAAAGCAGAATGGCTTGGGATATCCTGTGCTACTTTTAACTCCACCTAGTTAGCCCATATACACCACTCTGTATACGACTGAAGTACGCTAAGTAACAAAGGTAAGTATTGAGTGAGAACATACAGGTTTAGTGGACTTACTGGTCTTTGCTGTTAAAATAGTACTATTCAAGTACAAACTTTTAAACTAAACAGTTTAAGTCTTTCTCTGAGTGATGTACAGCTATTAAAATAAATTTCGGATAAAATTTCATGTGGCTATACAACTAGGGTTTTGTTTATTGACTTAGATTGGGGGGGTTGTTTTGCCCTCTATTTAAAAAAAAAGCTCAAATTTACAGGAATGTTTAATTACACTTAATATATACATTCTACTCTTCCCAAATCAGTAGGCGCCTTCCATAGACAAATGAAATAAATACATATATACACATATATATGTATATGTATGTGTGTATATGTGTGTGTATAATTTTTAAACAGTTTGTAATGAATTCATATCTCAAAAGTTGAACAAAATGAATTCAAACTATATACAATAATTACTATAATAAAATGAAATACAAGAATTTTTTTTCTTACTAATTTATATGGAAGGAATCATTCCAACCTCAGCCAAGATGAGGTTAAATAATTCTCATCATTTTTGAAATGTTCTAAAATTAATATGCTTACTGGTAAACTCATAAAGAAGTGAATAGTCAGTAACATTTTCAAAACCTATACCTTTTGCTAAAATATTAAAAATGATATAAACATGTTAAAAGTTTCACTTTTCATTTTTCTTGTTATACTTTTTATAGATTTACATTAATACCAATTTTAAGCTAATATTCGTATTAAAAGATATTTAATAGAAATCTGCTTGACATGTTAACTGCAATTATTTCCTGTTCAATCTGAGGACAGAGGATGTTGTTTCAATTACTAATTTAATCAGCGGCTACATGTTGAGTGCTAGACACTGGACATGCAAGACTGAATGAGACAAGCCACCCTTGCCAAGCCAAGCGTGCAGCTGGGTAGATGGACACTGCTCCAGAATGTCTGTGCCTCTTCAAAATTTATACGTTAAATCCTAATGCCCAACGTGATGGGTTTTGTAGGCAGGGCTTCTGGGAGATGATTAGGTCGCGAGGGTGGAGCCCTCGTGAATGGAATTAGTGTCCTTAGAAAAGACCCCACGCAGACCCTTTGCCCTTTCTCCCATGTAAGAATATAGTGAGAAGATGGACTTTCTAGGAAGCCTGCCCTCACCATATACCAAATCCACCAATGCCTTGATCTTGGACTTCCCAGCCTCCGGAACTGTGAAGAACAAATTTCTGTTGTTTATAAGCTACTCAGCTGATGCTGTCTAACTGCCCGAATGGACAAAGACAGAAATGTCAACCAATTATTGTAAAAGATACAAACGTGGTCTATCACGGAAGCATGTACACAGTACACAGGTGAAAAATGAGGAAATGGTCCATTTTCAGAGCGGGATTAAGGAAGCTTTCACAGATGGCAGAGCATGTACAATGAGTTCAGAAGGAAGAGCTGGAGTTTGATGTAGAGTATGTGCAAGCCCTTGGGGGCTCACGGTGTGATGCCACACGCAGAGGCTGGGGGCGTCTCGGTGTGGCTTGGTCAGCAGAGGCAGGAGACTGGCTGCAGACAAATGAGAGAAGGCCACATAAGCTGTTCCAGGGCATTCCCCTCTGATCGATTCTACTTCTAGTCACTCTTCAGCAGACACTCCCCCTAAAAGACTCAGCTTCTGCTTGCTTGTCCAACGACACATTCTGATCATTCACAACTGTCTTGAGGCTTACACTGTCCCCTGACGATGACTGTGTCATGCTTACAGTGATGGCCTGACTAAACCTATCTATTCTTAAGTCCCAACAATAGAGATTTCACCTAGCTCTATCTCCAAACTACAGTGTACTTCAGCCTGGAATACCCCATGTTTACTCCGAACTGGCAGTGTGGCAACGAATGAGCTGGTGGACTCCTCTTTAGTTTTTAGAGCTAGTTTATCAGGCAGTTGATTGAGATCTGAGTAAATCAGACTCCTTTAGAAAGAGACTCCCAAAGCCACAAATAAATCTTAAAATAAACATCACAAATGATGATCATGAAAATAATCAGGGAGACGTGAGGACCATGTGTTTAGCAGTATCGACCTCCCGCCACCATGACTTTCTTTTCATGACATCCTAAATCCTAACACGAGTCTTCAAAATGTGAATGACGACCGCGCCCAAGAACTAGAAACATGGAATGATGCAGGGCCCCGGGGAAGCAGGACAGAAGAAGCACTATGGTCATCTGTCATCCAGGTCCCCAAACAGGGACAGCAAAGCAGCAGCCACAGTCATCCCCATGGGCTCCTACCGAGGAAACCACCTCCCAAACCTTTCCACTTGGAAGCCTCCTCCATAACCACAACTGTCCTTGACAGGAAAACTCTATAAAACTCAAAGCTATTGCAGAAATGAGCAAAAACAATAAAAGGGACGGTGCTGGCAACCGATTGGCTTCATTCGACATCAACAGAAATCTCCAGTTTTGGGTGAGGTGAAGGAGGAAACTATTCAATACGAACAGCTTAATTGTGATACAGCGTGGCTGTGAGAACAGCAGGCTGTGGGCCAGCTCAACGATGTTTGTGTCACAGGTCAATTATGAAGCAGCATGGCTGTGGAACAGCATGGCTGCGAGGCCCCTCTCTGCTAGACAGCCCTGCCCTGCCCTGCCCTGCCCTGCCCTGCCCTGCTCTGTCCGCTCTTCTCCACCACAGTCGGGCAAGACGTCTTTGGCTTCCTGTTCAGTCTTTCAGTTCCAGTCTGGGAATCAGTCTTCAGTCTTTGGTGGAAAAGGAAAGGATGCTCCCCGAGCCAGAGGGAAGCTGGCTTATACAGACAGAAGTCTGTGCACCTGGCCCCTGACTGGCCCATCGTGATGCAGATGAGGACTCACAGTCTGATTGGTCCAAAAGGCACTGACCTGATTGGTCAGAATGGAGCTGCTCTAATTGGTTGAAGAGGCTGATGGGGATATAGCTGTGCATCTCTGAATGGACAGGGAAAGCCTGAGTCCTACTGATTAAAATACCATTGCAGGAACTCTTTTGTAAGGGCTGGCTCAGATGGCAGCAACACAGTGCGGGTAGGCAGTTCACTGTGGAGCCAACGCAGTTTAGTGCAGTTGCATGAAAGGACTCTGTTTAGAAATGGCTGCTAGGCTCTCCTTTAAATTTGAGCCTCGTTAGCCACCAGGTGCCTTCTTGGTAGGTATCTTCTTTCTCAGAGTCCACAGTGCAAGACAGCATTCAATACTACTGTAATCTGAACTATAAACCAGTCAGATTAAATTTACGTGGCTGCTGATATGGATGGACGTAGAGGCGGACTGACCACACAATCATTGTTTCAGATGGTTTATAATCAACATGTGAGGGAAGGAGACTTGGCTTTCTGCTCTGAGTGATACACAGCCGCCTGGCAATCACTCTTGGCTCAGATATTTCCCAAGTTATCAGTATTTCCCACCTTGGGAACAAATTATGACTCATTTGAAAAACACCGCCCATTACAACTATTGAATTCGGCCAATACAAGTCCAAAAGACAATACCTAAGTTTATTCATAACAAGAGCAAATATGCAATCTGATTCGGAATACACGGTTATAAAAATGAAAGTTCAGCCCTTCCTCTCCATTACTTTGTAATACATAATCTACATTTTACCTCCTTCATTTCCCTTTCTTTCAGGGGAAAAAAAAAAAAGTCAATTCAAATGTGGTAACAGGCCTAACTTCAGAACAAATTAAACATTGAGCTGATGTTCCCTGATAGTCCAAAAAAGCCAATAGGTATTTGTCGTTTTTGTTTTTTAAATCGGGATGCCATATTTCAGTTATGTTTGCATTTTGTAATTTGGTTTAAATTATTTGTATGTCTTTTTTGAAATTCCAGATCTAACGAAACAAGTCTTACAAGTGAGTACGTTTCCAAAAGTACCCTAAATATAATGTATGGCAAAACATTTTTGTAATCTAAGAATCTCTCATTTATATTATTTTAAAATAAGATTATATAATAACTTATGATTATATCTTTACAACTCCCAGAGGCTGTGGTAAGCCATCCTAACAAAAGCAATATGGAGTATATTTTAATTATTTCCATTTTACTTATCAGAAAATGAGACTTCAAAAGTTTCAGTAACTACTTAAATTTCCACCATGAATTAATAAATTATTTTGAACCTAGGGCTTTCTAATTCTCAAATCTGTGGTCGTCACCATAATCCTTTCTTCGTCCAGTGACTAATCATTGCTAATACTGGTTA
>NW_011889232.1:500537-503996 GCF_000151845.1 Pteropus vampyrus | reverse complement strand
GGATGCCATATTTCAGTTATGTTTGCATTTTGTAATTTGGTTTAAATTATTTGTATGTCTTTTTTGAAATTCCAGATCTAACGAAACAAGTCTTACAAGTGAGTACGTTTCCAAAAGTACCCTAAATATAATGTATGGCAAAACATTTTTGTAATCTAAGAATCTCTCATTTATATTATTTTAAAATAAGATTATATAATAACTTATGATTATATCTTTACAACTCCCAGAGGCTGTGGTAAGCCATCCTAACAAAAGCAATATGGAGTATATTTTAATTATTTCCATTTTACTTATCAGAAAATGAGACTTCAAAAGTTTCAGTAACTACTTAAATTTCCACCATGAATTAATAAATTATTTTGAACCTAGGGCTTTCTAATTCTCAAATCTGTGGTCGTCACCATAATCCTTTCTTCGTCCAGTGACTAATCATTGCTAATACTGGTTATACAGTGCACCTAAGCACCTGACCGTATTAACTCATGTAATCCACGCAGCTGGCCTCACTATTACACCCATTCTACACATGCACAAACTAAGGCACAGAGAGGTTCAATGCCTTGCCGAACAGGCCAAGGCTGGAAAATGATGTAGCGGGTTGCAGCCCCAGGCAGTCTGACTCTAGACTGCCCCACCCCCATACTTACCTATTAATACAAGTTACCTGTTATTAAGGTTTTTGTCTAACTTACATACGAACATTTTATTCACGTAATAAACCATTATCCCTTCAATGATAACCATTTCTATATCTGGGAAAGAATTTGCAAACCAGTTTTGTTGCATTGGCCTAGTTATATAACAACTTGTTTAATTTTAGTGGAAAAGTCTTTCCAAATATATTTGTTGAGATTTTCACTTTCAGTCTTTTAAACAAGCTAGCTGTATTCTGTTAGCTGAAGAGAATGGTCATATGAGGTATTAAAGAGATTTCAGTTAACAAAGTAATTAAATATATTAAACTAAATGAGTATTATGGAATTTCTATATTCCCTCAGTATCCTGAATTAAATGAGACATAAAAAATATTTATTGTATCTTTTCTCCTCCGAGTGTAAATAACTAAAAATAAAATCTACTAAGAGTAAATATCTTGGAGATCAGAAGCAGAAACCTAAATCTTATGGTTGGTGGGGACTGACGTGTACAGTGTGAGAGAAACGTATTTTTTTTTCATATTTCATGAAAACATGATTTTCCCAAATATAACAAATTAATATAAGATAAGAATTAAAATTAAATATGATTTTATCATTTATCTCTTAGGTGAGTAATATAAAAAATACTAGACTATATTAACCAATTTAAAAATAATATTATGGTCGAAACCTTTTACCACCTCCCTCCTTATAATATTAGTCACAGATAATATCATCTATTATTATGGGGTTTATAATTAACTAATAGTTTCACAATATCATCTCATTTGAACTGTAATCTTATAAATTAGGTAAAGCAAAAATTCTTCCTCTCATTTTGCAGGTGACGAAACTGAGGCCTAGAGATTTAAGGGACTAATAAAATGATCAATGTTGGAGCTAAAACCAAGATTAAGGTCTTCTGACATCGAGTATGACCCCTTTTCAATGTCATTCTAAACATCATGTCAATTACCATATGACAGCTGTGTAACTGGAAGCATATAAGATACACCGTTGGGTAAAATTACAATAATATTGACTGTTTCAAAATGTTATATTAAGCAAAATTTTTAGGCTTGCATTGCTAGATTGATGTGATGTTGAAGAACTGAAAAACACTGAAACTTTCCGGTGACCTTTTCATTTAGTTAAAAGAGAGGTAAAATTCTATTCTAAACTCTGCCTGTATAGATACATATACACTACCCAACTAACATATATCCATACAGATAATAGGTACATCCTAACTTGTTCTCCCATTTTGAACCTGGTTGTTACATAAACAGACTAAATCTGGCTATATTTCATAGCAGCAACACAAACACATGTATTCTGTACCTTTTTCATTATAAAAGTAGCCTTCATTAAAATCTCAATACATAACCATGCAAATGGTAACAATATTGACTAGGAAAGACCTACTAGAGCAGGGTTTCCGCAGTGGGCTTCACGACGGGAACGGGTACAGTGCCGCTAATCCACAGTCCACTGCGCAACTCGTCACCAAAATCTGTGCCATCGCCGATCAGATCTAAGCAGACACATAAAGATGACGAAGTTAGTCAATAAACATCATTTCACATTATTTGCACAAGAGTGTCTTTACAGCCTGTAGCATTAGAAAAAAAAAAGGTCTCTGACAAGCAAAATCCAACGGAAGGGCCTCAGTTATACCCCATTTTCCACAGGACGAGCCAGTGGAAACACATCACGTGGCCAGTAAAGAAGTCTGATTAAGAAGTAATAAATTTAGTAGGAAATTGGTATATTATTGGGAGGTTATAATTTATCAACAACAAAAATAAACAAAACAAATATAAAAGAAAGTTTAACATCTTTTGATGTGGAATGTTGTTTTAGGGCCTACGTGCTGGGCGTCACCTCATGCCTGTGCATGAAATTTCACTTAGTCCCGACTACAGAGCTGCTACACAGTGGTCCCCCCCAACAACACCGCGGGCTCAGCCGAGGACTGGACAGGGTGTGAGCTGCACGGCCCACGCTCCTCATACCGGCGGGGAGTGAAGAGCACACACTTCTTCCTACGCTCACCTGTGCTCCGCACAGAATGATAAAAGACGTCAAGAGAATCATCTAAAGACAGCTCATCGCTCTCTGTTTTCCCTGTAGGTCCCCGGAAGACAGCGTGGTGTTCTATTCATCATTGTACAAATGTAAAGTGGGATCTCATTTTGGGATCTAGTGCCTGACATGTGTAAATATTTGCTGAGTAGATAATAAATTCAGAAAAGTAGGAATTGGCAGACTTTTTTTCAGTCTCAATTCACACTTTTTGTTTTGTCAGTCATTTTATTTACTTTCCAAAGGTATCTTCCTGTTTGTAACGCAGTCTCACGAGGAAAAAGTAGAAAGAATAATCTGAAAAATCACGTGAATGAAGTTTGAAAATGTTCTTTCAAAGAATCACAAACTAGTTAGTAGTCAGTGTAGTTCAGTCAGAGGTTCCTGAAGAACAGCAAAGTTAAATAGCAAAGAAACTGTCCAGAGAGAGAAGAAAAAACATCCACCTTTCACTTCTCGATCAGATATCAGCTTGCTCACAAAACTGTCCCCTTCCCAGTGGCCGGTTCCCGGGCGAGAAGGACTTCGCGACACAGGACACGGCAAAAGCTAAGGCCGCCGGGCAGGAGCTGCACGATCAGATGGAACTAGGAAAAGCTGCTCTGGACCGAGGATGCTGTAGAGAAACAGCCGGCCAGGTGACGCCAATGGCCAGAGCTCGGGAGAAACAGTATTGCAGCGCGCTGTCTGTCGAGAGCAGCGGTGAACGAACCACCGCCTGTCACCCGTGTCT
>NW_011889232.1:498492-500487 GCF_000151845.1 Pteropus vampyrus | reverse complement strand
CTCACCTGTGCTCCGCACAGAATGATAAAAGACGTCAAGAGAATCATCTAAAGACAGCTCATCGCTCTCTGTTTTCCCTGTAGGTCCCCGGAAGACAGCGTGGTGTTCTATTCATCATTGTACAAATGTAAAGTGGGATCTCATTTTGGGATCTAGTGCCTGACATGTGTAAATATTTGCTGAGTAGATAATAAATTCAGAAAAGTAGGAATTGGCAGACTTTTTTTCAGTCTCAATTCACACTTTTTGTTTTGTCAGTCATTTTATTTACTTTCCAAAGGTATCTTCCTGTTTGTAACGCAGTCTCACGAGGAAAAAGTAGAAAGAATAATCTGAAAAATCGCGTGAATGAAGTTTGAAAATGTTCTTTCAAAGAATCACAAACTAGTTAGTAGTCAGTGTAGTTCAGTCAGAGGTTCCTGAAGAACAGCAAAGTTAAATAGCAAAGAAACTGTCCAGAGAGAGAAGAAAAAACATCCACCTTTCACTTCTCGATCAGATATCAGCTTGCTCACAAAACTGTCCCCTTCCCAGTGGCCGGTTCCCGGGCGAGAAGGACTTCGCGACACAGGACACGGCAAAAGCTAAGGCCGCCGGGCAGGAGCTGCACGATCAGATGGAACTAGGAAAAGCTGCTCTGGACCGAGGATGCTGTAGAGAAACAGCCGGCCAGGTGACGCCAATGGCCAGAGCTCGGGAGAAACAGTATTGCAGCGCGCTGTCTGTCGAGAGCAGCGGTGAACGAACCACCGCCTGTCACCCGTGTCTGTGTAGAAGAAACACCTGTCACCTGTGTCTGTGTAGCCTGTGAGCTTAGAACGGCTTTTACTTTTCAAATCGTTGAACAAAATCAAAAGAATCATGTAAATAATTTGAAATTTAAATTTTAGAGTTTATAAATAAAATTTTATTGGAATATAGCCCCGGCCATGCATTTCCACACTGTCTCTGGCTGCTTCATGCTACAAAGGCAGAGCTGAGAGGTTAGGAGAGAAATAGAAGAACTCACAGAGTCTCACGTACTTGTCTGACCCCTTATATATACGGTTGGCTGATTTCTGGTCTCTTACTTCTCCAAGTCAGAGAAATGGGGGTCAGATTGGAAGCAGGGGGATCAGGAGCCTCAGGACCACCCCATAGCTGCACTGATATATGGGCTTCTCCCAGCAGGAGGCTCTGGGAAGGAGGTTAGACTCAGCCACATCCAACCGGCACCGCCTGAGCCAGTGAAGGCGGATGGAGAAAACCGTCTCCAGCATAAGTAAGTGTCTTTTCCCAACACGGTGTTGTCGTGAAGGAAAGTCCTGAAGTTCTGACTCTCACCCGGTCTGTGCCGCCTCCAGAATGACGGACAATCGAGATGACGAGCCCCCCGGCTAAGGTCTGAGAAAGATCATCAGAGCAAACAGAAATGCCTAAGCAGGTTAGAGAGACCCCGCCCACCTCATTTAAGGGCAAATGATGGCTGTGCCTAAGAATGAACAAATGCGGATAAAGCAAAACAAAGCAAAGCATACAGACTATAAAAGAGAATCTGCCGCACGACCCACAGAACGCAGCCTTTGCGTTTGAAAGGCATCGCAGAAAGTTATACGTTTTGTAGAACATCCGCTTTGTGCTCTCCAGGAAGTGTAAGACAACCCGGAACAAATCCCTAAACTTATCCTCAGAGAAGTTAACTAAACCCAGATAAACAAGAAGGCACATATTTCCCATTTAATCATTAATTGTCTCTCAGTGAGGAGGAGATTTGATCTGGGAGACTTGGGTCTGAACACCAGTTCCACCAGATTCTTGCTCCACGACCTTGGACAACTTACTTCATACTCAAAGTCTCGTCTCCATCGCCTCTGAAACCAAGTCACTTTGAGAGCCGTATGATGAAACATAAAGTGCCCAGCACACTGCCCGTCACAGGGGAGGTACACAGTGTTTAGCAGCTCCCCGTTCTTCCAGGCCTTCCCTGCTTCCTCCCCGCCCCCGTCCTCACGCTCA
>NW_011889232.1:488338-496646 GCF_000151845.1 Pteropus vampyrus | reverse complement strand
TGTTTCAGTAAGAGCTGTCTATTTGTTATTTATTTATTTTGGTATAGAGATGGAAGCATTTAGAGGCATATGTAAAAACAGAATTATTGAAGCAAAGTTGTCTTTGAAATGGAGTCATTTAAACCATCTACTCTACTAAAAGACAGTTTACCTTAATATTTCCCAGTGAGCAGAAGCAATCGACACATGATGATGCTAACTCCTGTACTCAAAGGTTTTATGCATCTCATATCTACATGTGTGGATGTGCATACATACATATGTGCATATACGTGTGCATACATATGAGGGACAGAGCGGCGCACGCACGCGCTGTTTCAGCAGAACCGCAAAAAAGAATAACGGCGAACGGTATTATCCAGGAAAGGGTAAGATCATTTAACAAGAGCGACAGTTGAACCCCCAAAGCGTGTTGATTTATGCTCAGCCCGCTACCCGAAGCCTGCAGCTCACCCTTCCATCCCAATGCGGTTCTAACGAGTGTCGATCACGACGCAGCTGATGTTCTCATTCTCATCGCGTTATAACCGAACAAAGGCACAAAAAATTGAAAGGATTCTGTTTAATCAAAAGCATCTTTTTATCAAAGAAAGTACAGAAAAGTGACCTTGATTGTGCAGCTCGGAGGCCCGGTCACCCGGGAAGCCGCAGCAGCGCCTCCCGCGTGGGCGGCTTGTCTGCCCCGCCGGGCCCCGCCGGTGTCCCCGCCCGCGTATCCGCGGCTCGAACACACTGATGCGTGCGCTCTGGGCAGAGGGTGAAAATCCACATTTTAGCGAGGCTTTCCATAAATTGAAAGAGTGTCTGAAGAGAATTTTTGGTTTTCTTTGTTCAGCCCCTGGAATTTACCCTTTTAACTGGATCGGAGAGCCACAGCGGAACGGCAGGAAACACGCCGCAGAGAATGACAGCTGCGGCCAACAGGCCAGGCACAGCCGGCCTTCGAGGTGCACACTTCTGAGGCCGTTCGACAGTGCTCGTGGGTAGGGTTATGTGCGTGTTTACACTTGTCATGAGGTAACTGTCACCTCACGTTTACATTTCTTGGCTATTAAACTTTAAAGACTAGTCGTAGTGAAAATTCATTTTTCTGTTTAGTCTACATTTGCTCTGTGTTCCAATTACTCTTTTCTATTAATTGTAAGGACAGTTAAATTAACTAGACAAAAATCGGTGGATGTTTCCATATGTAATTTACAAACAGAGACCACAGCTTCTAACGAATTTAAAGCTAACTCCAACGCTGTCTAACTGTGTTGCACACTCATTCGGCAGGCTGTGGATAGGGGCTCTTAGGGCTCAGAGTCCACCGTCAAGCTGTCTGTCAGTGGGGCGCTGGGCAGGGTGGCTCATGCGGAAAGTCGGTCGAGGTCAGGGCAAAGGGCTACCAGAGAGAAAGTGGGGAGCAGTTTCTATTGGCATCTTCCTAGAAAAAAGCACATTTTCAGATTCTTGTTGTGCCTTATAATTTCGTTGGAGGTGAGATCTGCATAAATCGAAGGCGGGGATGGATACCTGCAGCCCCCCGGAAGCCCATGGCACAATCTCGTCGTTTCGGCCATTACATGCTCCTCCTCTTTCTTCTTCTTTTTGCGTCTCTCCTACTCTTTCTCTCCCCTCCCCCATCCTTTTTCTCCCAGTCCCTTTTAGCGGGAACAGCGTCAAAATCAGAGCCGCTCACGTGTCGACCCAGGTGTGAACACTCTGATCTCTGCTTTACATGCATGTTTATTTTCTTTTCTCAGTCTTCCAAAACTGTTATCATAATCCATATTTTACAGAAGCTGCAGTTTTTATAGACTGAATTTCAAAGCCAAATAGCTAGTGAGTGGGCAGAGGCGGGAATCAAACCCTGCTCTAGCTGAATCCGAGGAGCGACACTCTGTGCAGATGCAGAGCCCACTGTCACATCACGGCCCCTGAGCAGTGTGGGTTTGGGGGGAGGAAACTGGGAGCTAAGTTACCCTTAAGAGCTTAATTCCATATTCGAGACTATTAGACTCAACATTCTTAAATAAAAGCAATAGGATAAGTACAGAGGGGACAAATGCAATTAATTTCTGAGCCCTAATGTTAGGAGGGACCATGATCAGTGCCAATGCACCAGTTGATTTACAGATGATAAAAAGAAAGTAAGACAGTGGATACCAGATACGGCAGGTTAAAGGGGCATTTCTTAATCTAACTGTCACAAAATTAGAAATTGATGAATACTTAAGCAATGTGAAATATGCCGGGGAAACCAGAGATGGAGCCCAAGGAAAGCAAATTAAAAGTCATCTTTGAAGCCTAAAAAAAGGGAATAAAAGGAAACAAACAAATAAAAAAGCTTCATCTTCAGACCTAACAGAACCCACTGGGATGCCGAGGCCTCCTACCAGAATGCACCGCAGAGGCCACCACGTACTTAGATCCAGCGCGAATGGCTCCCCCATGACAGCTGAGCTGTCTGCTAGAAAGTGTAGCAACCCAAGTTCGCAACAAGCCAGCGACTGACTGCACAACCTGAAAAGGCCTGGGCCCCCCTGGAAGTGCAGGAAGAAGGCAGGTGGCCTTCCACACCACCAGGTGGGGCACGTACGTGGCCATCTTCAGGAACGTCCGTGGACACTTTCTTACTTTGTCTCGAAAGGAAGTGATTTATGACTCAGAAATCATAGTTGCAAGGGGATATTACACTTTTTAAAATGATGATGGTTTACTAGTGTCTTGGATACACTAGAGATGTCCCAGATATGTCTTAGAGTCGGAATATTTACAGATTTAACAGATCTCCTTGGTCTTTGGAAGTGATGACACTTCCTTTAATGTCACAGCAGAGCAGGAGATAAATGTGGCAAGCATTCCTTGGTGCTGACATCCCAGCACACTCGCGACTAAGGACGATGGCAGCCACCTCACAGCACTAAGATACTGTGCTCTCGGGGTGGAAAGAGGGCGTCCTCACAGCTTAAAACAGCAGCAAGTTTTGCTTATGGCAAAATGCATTCAGGACTCGCGAGCATCTCTTCACATAGCTCACAGAGGCTGAGCCTCTCTCCACCCTGCACATTTAAGCAAGGAAAGTATCATTCTAGATGTGGTTAAAAGAAGGGCCTTTCCAATTACACATTAAAGAAAGTAGGCTTCCAGGTCAATTAGAAATTGTTATCAAGAGCAGAATTAAGAAACACAGGACAAGTGACAGTCCTACGGTGTGGGGACAGGAACGCCATGTCTTCCAGCTAGAATTTCTAAATAAATGAGATGGAATGGTGGGTACTCAGACCCCATGCTCCTCATAAACTGTACATTCTGGGAACTGGAAAACCAAAGCCAGGGGCAGGCCTGTGTCAGCTGCCTCCCACGAATTTGGATATGTTGTATTTTCTTCCATTCAGTTCAAAATATTTCTAGATTTCCCTTGTGATTTTTTTTCTTTGACCCCTGGGTTATTTAGAAGTATTCTGTTCGATTTTTAATGTTTAGGGATTTGCCAAATTTATTTTTGTTGTTCATTTAATCGATCATAATATGTAATATTGTTATGGTCAGAGAACACAATTTTTGTGACTTGAACCCTTTTAGTTTATGTTTTATGGACCTGCCTTATAATCCATTTTGAAGAACATTCCATCTGCACTTGAGAATAATATGTATTCTTATTTTAGAGTGTTCTACAGATTCCTTTTATTTCAAGTTGGTTGTAGTGTTCATATCTATATCCTCGCTGATTTTCGGTCTCATTCTATCAATTATTGAGAGTGCAGTAGGAGTCTCCAACTACTGTTGTTGAATTCTCTATTTCTCATTTCAATTTTGTCAGTTTTTGCCCGCTATATTTTAGGGCTCTGTTGTTAGCTGTGTCTATGTGTTTTCATTCATCTTCCTGATGAATTGACACTTTTAGCATTGTGAATATCCCTCATTGTCTCTAATAAATATCTTTAATCTGTCTTTTTTATCATTTCTGTTTTTGTCTTTCAACAGTTTGACCATGAAGTGTCTAGACACGGTTCCCTTTGTGTTTATATGACTTAGAGTCCATTGGGGTTTTGAATATGTAGATTGATAGGTCTCAGAAAATATGAAAAACTTGGACCGTTTTTCTAAAACTATTTTTTCTGCCTTTTCTGCTTTCTTCTTCTGCAACGCCCATATGTTGGGATGCTCGGCGTTGGATCATATTCTTCTCGTTTTGCAGAGATTTCACCTATTTATAAATGTTCGGGTTCGCTCAGTTTCTTCTGCCATCTCAACTCTGCTTTTGAGTCTCTCTAGTAAATTTTCACCTTCTTCTTTTATATGATTTATGTCTCCTTGCTGATATGTGAGAGACCTTTCTCATATTTTCCTTTAATTCTTTAAGCGTGGAGTCCTTTAGGTATTTGAACATATTTACCACAGCTCCACTGAAGTCTCTGTACGCTAAGTCCTACACCTGGGCCCTCGCACTGACATTTTCTATTTAATTCTTCTTTATATGGGTCACACTCTGGAAGCCCCACTTAGCTTATTAAGATTTTTAATTATTAATTTAATTTCATAGGCATACGGCTTAGAGCTGTTCACTTTTTAAATGTTAATATAAATTTTAGTGAATCGAGCAATATAAAGATAAATTATATTAGTTTCTGTTCATTTATTGGGACACTAGGTTGAATTTGAGAAGTGAGAAATTAGTAGCTGATTCAATAGTGCAATTAACTAATTTGACCTTTTTTTGGAGATGTTTATCATCAAAAGCAACAAGATGCATGATAGGTTGGGAGGAAAAGGGTTGAGACTAGCACCTGAAGCTAACACCAAATATGCATGGGGTAACTCCTGCAGATAGATGACCATTGGGTTGATATAAAGGTGAATGCTAAATAAAAAAATAGGAAAATACATAATTAATTAAGTAAATTAAATAACAAACAAGACACCTCATAACATACCAGCTAAATTCCAAAATGAAAGACATTTGAAACTTGCACATTATATATTCACTTCGCAGACTATCACATTGAAGCAGCTGATTCTCACTAAACTGAAGATTATGTTATAGTCTATGATAGATTATCTCTGGAAAGAGAGCAGAACTTGCAAATATTTCTTTGGTAATAATTTTTAAATCTTTTTTTTTTTTTTTCTGAGGGGCAACCATGGCCAAACATTTTTTTCAAGTACTCAGAAAAGACATCAGTGGGTAGAGAAGTAAATGGGAAGTGAGGAAAAGAATTCAGTAAGTGCAGACTGCTTTTCAGGCCTGAATAAGAAGAGAAATGTCCTTATTAGTTTGTGTGTGTGTGTGTGTGTGTGTGTGTGTGTGTGTGTGCGCGCACGCGCGCGCGTGTGCGTGTGTGATCCCGGAAAAAAAATATATATATATTTTACGATGATTGTCTCCATTGCAAAGTGAATGAATATCCTTTTATTTCCATCTCCAACCTCTGCTGATCCAGAATCTGCGGGTTATATTTGTAAGACAAGTTGCCAGGTACACTGTTCAAGTCATGTTCTGGCATGACTTGGGTTACTATAGTACTTACTGTAGCTGGGTTACTATCATTTATGGACCATCACCTTATTTACTCTGCATTTATGCCCTGTGCCTTTAACCAGATGGTCAGCCAAAAGTCCAGTGCAAAACGGATCTTGCTGTCAGAAGAGACATTCCACAAGACTTACAGGTCTCTTCCTGATCAGTACATTACTCCCTCCCTGGATGACAGCAGGAAGCAGCCCTGCTGAGTACTAATAAGACAAATCCCAAGGCTTGTCATATGCCATCACACGACGAGGTCTAGCTCAGTGACAGTTGACACAGATATGAGTTGCTATCATCTCAGCATAAGAAAAAGAAACTAGCAACGGAAGAGTTTTATTCCCTCCCAAATTTACTCCATCTACTTGTTCGAGTTTATTAAATAATGACAGTCGCTGGCATGTATTGAAGGCTTTCTATGCTAATCAGTTTTACATCTTCTCTTAATCCTCATATCAACCCTGTGAGGGTCTTCATTTTAGAGATGGAGGAGTTAAAACCTTGCAAGATCTCACAAGCTCCCATTTTCTGCTGAGCATTCTGCAAAATAGGGAAATACAGAATATATGTCAGCATGCGCATCCTTGTGGCAAGCAACCAATTAATTTAATTAATTTAAGAAAATAAATTTTTAAAGAAATTGTACTACGATGAGATAGTAATGACAAAAATAGTTAACAGTTTTATTTATGCATTTATTTTTATTTTTTATTATTTTCTCGGGACACAATTAACATTTTATTTAAATACTTTTGGGGGGGATACCACACTTCTACTCGATTAAAGGCGTTTTATTCCCCCACACCTGCCGTGCCGCGAAAGGGAAAGGCTCCCTCGGCCACGCTCCTCCGCACCGGCTGCGCCGTGAGCGCCTCGGTGGGCAGGCGGGGGCTTGGGCCGAAGCCGGGCCCTTTTCTCTCTGGCTTCCTTCTTTTTCTGATCGTTTTTCTACACGCGCTTCAGGAACCTGCCTCGGCTCTCAGAGTGCTCCGCAGGCTCAGTGCGCGCACTGATTCTCTCGGCAAGACCCCCGCCCTTGTTTGTTTGCGACGGTGCCCACCGTACGCCGGGTGACACTGCGCACTCCTCCAGGGTCGCCTCGGGAACAGCCGCGGGGCGTTCCTTTTTGAACAGCGCCCATTCCTTAGATGTCTACACCATCACCTCCCTCATAGATTCGCATGTATGTGGCCAAAGGAACAACTCCATGTTTGCTAAAAGGCCTGGAAACCGTATGGCGGGAGCCTCTCCTCCCTCCCTTTCTGTCGGTCATTGGGCGAATTGCTGGAAGCTGGCAGTTCCGGCCCTAAGGTAGTTAACATTTTTTAAGTGCTTATTATATAACACACAGTTAAGTATCTTATATACATGCGCTCCTTTAATCCTCATAAGCCTCTCTGGTAGAATCTTTAATTATCTTTATTTGGGTAGATGAGAAAACTGAAGCCAACGGAGGTTAATTAAGCTGTCAAGAGTCATTAGCTAGTAAGAGATGAGCACTCTGATGAGATATTTACCAGTCTGTGAGATCGCAGAAAAGAGCAATCACTCAACTTGGGCCTCAGTTAGAGCTTCACATAGAGATGTTTTACGTGTGAACTGAGGCTGTAAATTTGTGAGTGGGAGAGCAAACCTCTCACACCTATGGCACGACACATGGAAAGACACGCAGTTGTCCAGCTCCGGCACCACCAGGAGGTCAGTAGCACTTAAGGAAGAGGAACGCAGGTGAGGAACGCAGAGATACAGACGGAGTTTGGTGTTTGCTGAGGCAAGAGGATGTCTCACTAAAGATGCAGGAGACAGCCAGCCAGGGGCCTCGAGCAGGTCCTGGTGCCCTGGCAGCATCCATATGCATCACAGAGGTCAAAGACAGTAGGCAAGGGAGGCCCCTGGGAGCTGGTAAAAACACTGGATAAAGAAGAATTGTTGTGACTCTTAATTCATGTAAAAATATCACTTATCCATTGATAACTTCAGCCAGAGTTCAGAGGCTCAAGGAACAAGATTTAGCTCTGCAAGGAAAAGGCTCAGAAAAGCGTACATGTAGGAGATGAGGTAATAATCAGAGTGACTACAGGATAAGGAGACCTGACGCCCTCTTCCAATGTCGAGAAACTGGACAGGCAAGGGTGTAAGCACGAAGAGGGGACTCAGGGTCAGGACAGAGTCTGCTGCAGCCCAGTAGATCTAAATCAGTGGGCAGCACAGTTTAATTCTGTTGCTCGATGTGACGGAGCTAAGGTGGCCTCTCTCCTTCCCACTCCCATAAAATTCAGCTGAAAGTCCACAGCCGGATTCACCTAGTGCTTCCAAACCTGGCTCCTAGTAGAATCATTTGAGAAGCTTTAAAATGTACTGATGCCTGAGTTCCACTCCCAGAGGCTCTGATTTCATCGAAGTTATCCAGTGGTTTTACCAGCTCCTAGCATCGAGGTTTCTAAAAGCCCTGTGAGTTGACTGTAAGATGCGGCCAAACGGAGAAGCACTGGGTAAATGACATGTCATGGACAGCAGCTCACCTCCGGCCTACTTGCCATTACTCCAAATAATCATAAAATAAAAAGTTATCCTGTGGAAAAATCCATCACCCTGAGAGTGATTATGGAGTCACAAATTTAATCTACTTTAAAGCATTAAAATAGAAAAAAAAATTAAACTGTCATGAGATAGTGGGTGGGGGAAGGTGAAGCGGTACACCACAAAAATGGCCAGTTACTTATTCACTTTTTCTAAAGAACATTCCGGGAACATGTTATAATTTGTATTATTCAACTGCACTTGAACTTTTGGATTAAA
>NW_011889232.1:484135-488003 GCF_000151845.1 Pteropus vampyrus | reverse complement strand
TACAGACGGAGTTTGGTGTTTGCTGAGGCAAGAGGATGTCTCACTAAAGATGCGGGAGACAGCCAGCCAGGGGCCTCGAGCAGGTCCTGGTGCCCCGGCAGCATCCATATGCATCACAGAGGTCAAAGAGAGTAGGCAAGGGAGGCCCCTGGGAGCTGGTAAAAACACTGGATAAAGAAGAATTGTTGTGACTCTTAATTCACGTAAAAATATCACCTATCCATTGATAACTTCAGCCAGAGTTCAGAGGCTCAAGGAACAAGATTTAGCTCTGCCAGGAGAAGGCTCAGAAAAGCGTACATGTAGGAGACGAGGTAATAATCAGAATGACTACAGGATGAGGAGACCTGATGCCCTCTTCCAATGTCGAGAAACTGGACAGGCAAGGGTGTAAGCACTAAGAGGGGACTCAGGGTCAGGACAGAGTCTGCTGCAGCCCAGTAGATCTAAATCAGGTGGGCAGCACAGTTTAATTCTGATGCTCGATGTGATGGAGCTAAGGTGGCCTCTCTCCTTCCCACTCCCATAAAACTCAGCGGAAAGTCCACAGCCGGATTCGCCTAGTTCTTCCAAACCTGGCTCCTAGTAGAATCATTTGAGAAGCTTTAAAATGTACTGATGCCTGAGTTCCACTCCCAGAGGCTCTGATTTCATCGAAGTTATCCAGTGTTTTTACCAGCTCCCAGCATCGAGGTTGCTAAAAGCCCCGTGAGTTGACAGCCAAATGGAGAAGCACTGGGTAAATGACATGTCATGGACAGCAGCTCACCTCCGGCCTACTTGCCATTACTCCAAATAATCATAAAATAAAAAGTTATCCTTGGAAAAATCCATCACCCTGAGAGTGATTATGGAGTCAAAAATTTAATCTACTTTAAAGCATTAAAATAGAAAAAAAAATTAAGCTGTCATGAGATAGTGGGTGGGGAAGGTGAAGCGGTACACCACAAAAATGGCCAGTTACTTATTCGCTTTTTCTAAAGAACATTCCGGGAACATGTTATAATTTGTATTATTCAACTGCACTTGAACTTTTGGATTAAACCCCAAATAAGTAGCCTAATCTGTATATAAGTATCCATGCTGTATGTAATTAAAAGTTAAAAAAAAAAAAAGAGGGAGAGAAAACGAAAATGGCGAACAATGCCATCACCGACCATCAAATCAGGATAGAGCAACATGGTCTCACGTAGCTGGGAATGTAAAAATTAAGTGGACTATCTTAATACGTGGAAATCTGTATAAGAAAAATGAAGCAAAACACACAATAACATTCTAGTGATTACTTTGTAAAGGATGTGTATGTTAACAGATTGGTATACTTGAACTCGCTGTGTTTTTCACTTAAAAAGAACCCATATATGAAAAAAATGCTTAATTTATACAAGTATTATAAAAGGAGATAATTAAATACTTTTCTAAAACATGAAATAATTTTCTAAAAACTGATAGATTTGAGGAAAATCGATCTTGACCAGGTCTTCTGACCTAGGCCAGACTCCCAGGAATAACACTGAAGAAGCTGCAGCTTGAAAAATCCACTTAGATGTTATCATTTTCTTTTTTCAAAATTTTTATGTTTAATAATTTAATTTTATTTGGTTTTATTGTTGAGGTAAAACATGGTTCATCCTGATTAAATTTTAAAAATGGAAAGGAAACCTGATTTTCATACTCAGGTTATAAATTTTGTCTGTGGAATTCACTGATTATATTTAACAGAAAAAAAAAAAAACACCCTATGATAACAATTTTCTTAGTTACATTTATCAAATTTATCTGGATATGTAGTCAGCCAAGCCTGAGGATGAACTTGGCAACAAAAACAATTGAATACTCTGTTCATGTTTTGAAAAGACACCACTCTAGAAATATAGAGCAGTCTGGATGGGGTGACAGCTCAAGTATTATAAACTGGAGAGTAAGTTACTTAAACACCAGATTGCTGGAGAGAACAATGGAAGAAACTGTCTTCTTGAGAAGGTAAAAATATATGCTGTCAGTAAAATCGACACTTATTTTGAAGATCACAGAAGACCTCTTTTTGGGGAAAGAAGGCAAATAATAATATGAGAAATCGGTGCATATATAGTCTTCAAATCAGTAGGAATCTGAAATTATAATTTAGGTGGGGCTAAAGAGTTTTCATAACTGTTAAAATAGTGGGCTGCAGGCTGAATGTTTTTGGTGGGTTTAATATTTAAAAGCCAAGAAATGTGGTTTAAATTTATAGGAAAACCAGAACCGAGGGCCTCTGAGTCATCAGCTCTATGTTATTGATCCTACTTTCTAACAAACTTAATTGATTTGACATACTCTGTGGTTTTGCAGCATAAATATTTCATTTCTTAATTTATTATTGTATTTATTCATTTTCCTGATCTGACCACTCCTTTTCTGATCGGAACTTCTGTACTAATTCACAAAAATCTAAACAAAAATGTTTTATTTGACACCGTCACACTTTTGCCACTAATTTCATTGTATCTTCTGTCACTTTAGCTGCATTCGGCCCTTCTGAAACTGTTCAGACACAATAGTGTCCTGCTACTTGTTACTGGACGCCTCTATGATAGCTTTTATATTCCTGGTTCTCTTTTGACCAAGAAAATGGAGTGATATCAGAATTTCAGAATTTTTATGACAGTAACATAAAGATGTCAAACGGGAATGTAAAAACGACATAAAACATTTTCATATACAGGGGACAATGGATTTAGATTTTACTTTTATCTTAAACCACTTCTGTCACTCTGATTGTTTGCATTTATCAGCTTATCTGTGATTTTTAAATATTTTCATTTGCAAAACATCACTGCTGAGAAATTCATTTGCTATTGCAGAACTGGCCTCTGGAGTAGCGGCTTGTGAGCCAGAGGCCCTGTTTGCCTATATGTTACTAATGCTGCATTACCCTGGGCATTTTCCCGATCTTTAAGATCTCTCACCTCAGCCATTAAACGACAGAACAGGACTACAGAGATCATAGACTGCTTCGAGTTTCAGGATTCTCAGATTCAAGAACTCTTGCTATGCTGCACCTTCCTTAGGGAAAAGGAACAGGCCAATAAAGAGTAAAAGTGCCTGATTTATTGCAGAATATTGTAAGATGACCAACTGAAGAAACGATGGGCTCAAATAAAAGCCAAGAGTTCATTTCATCAATTTATCATTTAATGATTACCTATTTGTGCCAAGCCCTTTGCTAGGAGTTGGGGATACATCAGTGAACAAAATGCACATGTTCCTGCTACTGTGGAGCTGACAGGCTGGCGGAGAAGATAGGCAATACACAATAAATGAATACAGCAACAGGTAATTACTCTGTGACTAGGATGAAAATAAACAGGAAGATGCAATACAACAATGGAGAAGAGATGCCTTCAGGTGGATAGTTTGGCTTTTCTAAGCGGGTGACATCAGGGCAGAATCCTGAAGAATGGCAGTCAGCAATCTGCAGAGGTAGAGGAGCAGCTTTCCAGGAAATGGGACTTGGACAAGTACACGCACCTGTGTGTGTCTGTCTCTGATTCTATATTACAAACTGTCATGGACCTGCTAGATCTCAGGAAAGGCCTCTAACTGAAAGGTTCATAAAGCAGGCAGTAAAAAAACAAAACAAAACAAAACAAAAACTAGATCACAAGATTGTACACGATTTCTTAGAATTAGCTGATCTCACTTTGATATACTATTTGTAGAGACAATGAGACATTCCAAATGTAAGTCTCATGTACGACTCTTAAATATGCTAGAAATCATCTTCTAGTACATCTGTGGAAGGCAAATTATGAGAGCACCTACAGCCACACGGAAGCCATCAGCAATGACTTGAAAAGGAAAATAGCGTGTTTGATACACAGTCAAC
>NW_011889232.1:478190-483495 GCF_000151845.1 Pteropus vampyrus | reverse complement strand
AAACTGGAGAGTAAGTTACTTAAACACCAGATTGCTGGAGAGAACAATGGAAGAAACTGTCTTCTTGAGAAGGTAAAAATATATGCTGTCAGTAAAATCGACACTTATTTTGAAGATCACAGAAGACCTCTTTTTGGGGAAAGAAGGCAAATAATAATATGAGAAATCGGTGCATATATAGTCTTCAAATCAGTAGGAATCTGAAATTATAATTTAGGTGGGGCTAAAGAGTTTTCATAACTGTTAAAATAGTGGGCTGCAGGCTGAATGTTTTTGGTGGGTTTAATATTTAAAAGCCAAGAAATGTGGTTTAAATTTATAGGAAAACCAGAACCGAGGGCCTCTGAGTCATCAGCTCTATGTTATTGATCCTACTTTCTAACAAACTTAATTGATTTGACATACTCTGTGGTTTTGCAGCATAAATATTTCATTTCTTAATTTATTATTGTATTTATTCATTTTCCTGATCTGACCACTCCTTTTCTGATCGGAACTTCTGTACTAATTCACAAAAATCTAAACAAAAATGTTTTATTTGACACCGTCACACTTTTGCCACTAATTTCATTGTATCTTCTGTCACTTTAGCTGCATTCGGCCCTTCTGAAACTGTTCAGACACAATAGTGTCCTGCTACTTGTTACTGGACGCCTCTATGATAGCTTTTATATTCCTGGTTCTCTTTTGACCAAGAAAATGGAGTGATATCAGAATTTCAGAATTTTTATGACAGTAACATAAAGATGTCAAACGGGAATGTAAAAACGACATAAAACATTTTCATATACAGGGGACAATGGATTTAGATTTTACTTTTATCTTAAACCACTTCTGTCACTCTGATTGTTTGCATTTATCAGCTTATCTGTGATTTTTAAATATTTTCATTTGCAAAACATCACTGCTGAGAAATTCATTTGCTATTGCAGAACTGGCCTCTGGAGTAGCGGCTTGTGAGCCAGAGGCCCTGTTTGCCTATATGTTACTAATGCTGCATTACCCTGGGCATTTTCCCGATCTTTAAGATCTCTCACCTCAGCCATTAAACGACAGAACAGGACTACAGAGATCATAGACTGCTTCGAGTTTCAGGATTCTCAGATTCAAGAACTCTTGCTATGCTGCACCTTCCTTAGGGAAAAGGAACAGGCCAATAAAGAGTAAAAGTGCCTGATTTATTGCAGAATATTGTAAGATGACCAACTGAAGAAACGATGGGCTCAAATAAAAGCCAAGAGTTCATTTCATCAATTTATCATTTAATGATTACCTATTTGTGCCAAGCCCTTTGCTAGGAGTTGGGGATACATCAGTGAACAAAATGCACATGTTCCTGCTACTGTGGAGCTGACAGGCTGGCGGAGAAGATAGGCAATACACAATAAATGAATACAGCAACAGGTAATTACTCTGTGACTAGGATGAAAATAAACAGGAAGATGCAATACAACAATGGAGAAGAGATGCCTTCAGGTGGATAGTTTGGCTTTTCTAAGCGGGTGACATCAGGGCAGAATCCTGAAGAATGGCAGTCAGCAATCTGCAGAGGTAGAGGAGCAGCTTTCCAGGAAATGGGACTTGGACAAGTACACGCACCTGTGTGTGTCTGTCTCTGATTCTATATTACAAACTGTCATGGACCTGCTAGATCTCAGGAAAGGCCTCCAACTGAAAGGTTCATAAAGCAGGCAGTAAAAAAACAAAACAAAACAAAACAAAAACTAGATCACAAGATTGTACACGATTTCTTAGAATTAGCTGATCTCACTTTGATATACTATTTGTAGAGACAATGAGACATTCCAAATGTAAGTCTCATGTACGACTCTTAAATATGCTAGAAATCATCTTCTAGTACATCTGTGGAAGGCAAATTATGAGAGCACCTACAGCCACACGGAAGCCATCAGCAATGACTTGAAAAGGAAAATAGCGTGTTTGATACACAGTCAACCCCTCCACAGATACTCTTTGGATACTTGTCCTGTGTTAGACACATTTATACTACATGCTCCTTAATTTATTAGAAGAGAATAATGAACACAATTATGTCTTGATGCTGCATGATATAAATCTGAGGCACAGTGGGAAGATTTTAAAATCAGGTTTGTTTATAGCTCCGGAATTAAAGTGGGATGGGCCTATGTGGCTGCCAGTGGGTGCTGGCTGATGGCCTCGGGCACTGGCACCTCGCCACATGTCCTCTTGCCCCACAGGGTTGCTTTTGGGTCCTCCAGACATGGTGCTGTCTCTGTAATTGCAACAACCCAAGAGAACAAGATGGACACTGAAAAGCCTTTAATGACATGGTCCGGAAGTCAACATTCCTTATTCTAAGACTGAGGCTGTGACAACAGTCTGTCTATGTTCAGGGAAAGAGAACACATTCCCAGTGTTCTCTATCACAAGTGTGTTCACAAGTGAACACACTTGTGATAGAGAATTTTCAGCATCACATTGTAGGAACAGTACTATGGCCAAAACAATATATAGCCCAGCCATGGACAAAAATATAGTAAACATATGTGTCTGGCTGTGCAATAAAATCTCACTATCTTTCTATAAAATTAATGCAGTGAAGAAATCCTGACAATTTAGCAGAATTCACATGGTATATTATTTCAACATCTGAAATTACTTCAAACATTTAGTGAGTAACTTACTTATTTCACTACCATTATTACTATGTCAACACTGGACAATTTCAGAGAATTATGTGCAGCACAAACTTTCGGTGAAAAATTCTGGAAGGAAGCTGCCCTGCAGGAGGATGAAGAAGGCCCACTGTCTCCTTGTATTACTGAGAGACCCACTGTTCACAAAGCCACCCTTGATTCTCTGGCTTTCATGCAGCCATAACTCTAAAGGCCTAAAGGCCAGGAAAACGGTTTGTCTGTATGTCATACGGGAAGTGGGAACAGGGCAACATTGAGCTTAGCAATGACCATCTGTCGGCCACTGGAGAGCTCCGAACTAGTCCACATATTGACAACTACAAAGGAGGATCTTAGTCTTTGGCTCATGGATGAACTCTAGATTTGTTGCTGTGATTGAAAGTAAAGATAATGAATTGTGGATGTTGTTCCAGCAATATGAGAGGACCATCTGATCCCGTTGTTTTTAATACAAATCTGAATAATAGAATATATTCTACAGGCTATCCTACACATGTCTCTCTTTATACTCTCACTGCCAACCCCAATTCTTTTAGCTTCGCGTTGGGTAAAATCTCTGTATTTTCTGTGCTTATAATTATGTACCTCCAAAGAGAAAGGATTTTTATCGGGATACTTTTGAAACCCTTTACTAGTTTTTACTAACAGTATTTCATGCATATGCAAAATGCTTTGGATTGAAGTTGCCTTTTGAAAGTCAACAAATGTCTCGGCAAATACATCAAAGCTTCCCTAAAACAGGGTCAATATTAGATCTACAAAAGGGAGCTCACTGCTGCAAGGCTTAGAAAAATCTGGTTAGGATATTACTTTAGTTATATATTTGACTTATATTAAGACACACCTCCTTTACTGTTAAGCATTGGAATACTTGATGACCATAAAACATATCCATTTCCCAATATTCCTAATTTCAACTTAAATTTTTGTATGCATTTCTCGAATGCAAGAATGTTAATAAATTAAATAAACTAAACGAATTTTTTCTCAGCAATAACTGAACAAATTTAAACATTTGATATTTGGAATGTGAGATAATATTTACTTAACTTAGGAAATATAGAAAGTAAAACATAACACCCAGTGAGTATTCCGGTCAATATGGCAGAGTAGAGAAACACTGTGCTGGCCTCTTCTCATGACCACAATTACATCTAAACTACAGAACAACCATCATTGGGAGTCACTTGAAGTCTAGCTAGACAGAAGTCCTACAACTGGGGACATATAGAAGAGGCCACCTTGAGACTGGTAGGAGGGGCGGAGAAGTGAAATGGGCTGGTCCCACACCCACGTGTGATGGTTGAGAATCAGGAGGGATATCTCAGCCGCAGAGGTGCCCCTGGAGGAGTGAGCAGTCCCAGCCCCAGATCAGGCTCTCCAGCACAGGGTTCCAATGCTGGGAAGAGAAGTCTCCATAACCTCGGGCTGTGAAAACCAGCAGAGACTGTGGATGAGTGAGACGTTAGGTGGCTGGAGTGCTAGGTGTTCCTCTTAAAGGACCCATGGGCAGACTCATCGCTGACGAACTAACTCACTCTGAGTTCCAGTGCTGGGGTAGCAATTCAAAAGGCCTCAGGGATGCACATGCAGACACTTAGTTGTCTGGCTTTGGAGGGAGGGATGAAGTGCTGGCTGTGGGTCTAAAGTGCTCTCTGCCAGGCCTTCCACCCAGAGAGAAGTGCTGGCAAAGGCACCGTTCCTTTGTTAAGCCCTCCCCGCAACAGCCTGTAGACACAGGTGGCTTCCATATCTGAGTCTCCATCAACCTGATAACATAGGTCACCCAGCCCAGATCATTCTCTAGCACCCCACTCCACGCAATGTGCAGGACCACCCAAGCCACTTCCAACAGCTTCTCTATCCAAGTAGCCTGTTTTGGCTCTTGCTGTGGACTTTCCCAAAATCTCTCAGAGGTTCACAAAACCCAAACAAGCAGCATCTGGCCTCAGTGTGCCCTGTACTTCCTGCGGAGCAGCCCCAAGCCCAGCACTAGCAACAGCCAGCCTTGGTTTGCAACTTGGACTTTTGAGGCACCTCAAGCCCTGTGTGGGTGGTGGTCATCTTCAGATTGCTTGGTGACTCTTGACAGATAGTCCCAAACAGGGCACAGGCTGCAGCTGAATTTGGTCTGTGTCGGGGCCCCTCCCAAGAGACCCTTGGTTGGCATGCCCAGTGGTGGGCTTGCAATGGAGCCGGAGCACAACCAAGGTCTGCATCTGAGTATGACACACCAAAGGGCAGACTGGGCAGGCACCAGAGCCCTGAAAAAGTGAATCCTGGTCTGTAGAGTCAGCCCCACACCAGCCAGTCCTCACAACCAATCAGCTTGAGGGTCAATCCCTCCCACTGACATGTAAACAACAACCAAGGCACAACTACAAGAGGCACATATAAGGGACACTCCTGGAGACTGTGGCTCAGGTGACCAGGGAAAACTGTCACTGGGCCCCACAGAACACCTACTACATAAGGCCACTCTACTAAGACCAGGAGACAAAGGAGCCCTACTTAATACATAGGAACAAACACAGGGAGCCAGTCAAAATGGGGCGACAAAGAAACATGTCTGAAATAAAAGAACAAAAGAAAGCTGCAGAAAAAGAACAAAACAAAATAGAGACAAG
>NW_011889232.1:476915-478140 GCF_000151845.1 Pteropus vampyrus | reverse complement strand
GAAATAAAAGAACAAAAGAAAGCTGCAGAAAAAGAACAAAACAAAATAGAGACAAGCAATCTACCAGATGCAGAGTTCAAAACACTGGTTATAAGAATACTCAATGAATTTAAGGGAAGAGTAGATGATCTCAGTAAGAACTTAAAAAAAGAGAAAGCATAAAAATGAAGATATTAAACATAAAAAAGTCAGAAATGAAGAATAGAATAACTAAAATGAGCAATGCATTAGAGGGAATCAACAGATTAGATGAAGCAGAGACTGAAATCAGCGATTTAGATGTGAAGTTAGCAGAAAAGCCTTAATCAGAAAAATGAATCTAAAAAAATTAATTCGAAAAAATGAGGATAGTTTAAGGGGCCTCTGGGACAACATCAATATTCAAGCAGAATAATATTTGCATCACAGGAGTACCAGAAGGAGAAGAGAGAGAAGGAACTGAAAACCTATTAGAAGAAAGAATGATAGAAAACTTCTCTACCCTGGCAAAGGAAATAGAAATACAAACCCAGGAAGCACACAGAGCCCGAATAAAATGAACCCAAATAGGCCCACACCAAGACACATCATAATAAAAAAAACCAAAGGTTAAAGACAAAGAGAGAATCTTAAAAGCAGCAAGAGAAACTCAGTTACGTACAGTGAGCTCCCATAAGACTGTCTGCTGATTTCTCAATAGAATCTTTGCAGGCTAGAAAAGATTGACAGGAAATATTCAGAGTGATGAAAAAAGCGAGACCCTACAGTCAAACTACTCTACCCAGAAAAGCTATTATTTAGAATCGAAGGACAGATAAAGAGCTTCCCAGACAAGAAAAAGCTGAAGGAATTCATCACTACCAAACCAATATTATAAGAAATGTTAGAGAAATTTCAAAGGAGAAGGAGGAGAAGGAATAAGAGAAAAAGAAAAATTCTGAATAATAAAATGACAATAGCTACATATCTCTCAACAATTACTTTGAATGTAAATGATTAAATGCCGCAATCAAAAGATACGGTGGCTAAATGGATAAAACAAGCCCTTTACACATGCTGCCTGCAAGAGGATCACTTCAGATCAAAAGATACACACAAACTGGAAGTAAAAAGGACAGAAAAAAAATTCGTGAACATGGAAATAAACAAACAAAAAAGCTGGGGTAGGACTTATACCAGTCAAAATAGACTTTAAAACAAAGGCTATGACAAGAGACAAAGAAAGACCCGGTAATCCCACTTCTGG
>NW_011889232.1:473064-475979 GCF_000151845.1 Pteropus vampyrus | reverse complement strand
CTCTGGGAATCACCAGTTTGTTCTCTGTATCTGTGACTGTTTTTATTTCGTTTGTTCCTCTATTTTCTTCCTTGCATATAAGTGAAATCATATGGTATTTGTTTTTCTCGGTCTGACTTATTTCACTTGCATAATACCCTCTAAGTCCATTCATATCATTGCAAATGGTAAGGTTTCATTTTTTATGGCGGAGTAATATTCCATTGTATATATGCACCATCTCTTCTTTTTTATTCATCTGTTGATGAACACCAAGGATGCCTCCATATCTTGGCTACTGTAAATGATTCTGCAATGAACATAGGGATGTGCTCATTTTTTGAATTAGTGTTTGTGTTTTCATTGGATAAATACCTAGAAGTGTAAATTCTGGGGCATAAGGTAGTTCTAGTTTTAATTTTTTGAGGAAACTCCATACTGTTTTCCATAGTGGCTGCACAATTTGCAATCACACTAATAGTGCACAAGGGTTCCCTTTTCTCCACACCCTCGCAAACACTTGTTGTTTACTGATTTATTGATTACAGCCATTCTGAAGTGTTATCTTATTGTGGTTTTAATTTGCATTTCTCTGATATTAGTGAGCATGTTTTCATATTTCTGTATGTCTTCATTGGAGAAATGCCTATTCAGGTCTTCTGCCCATTTTCTTAATTGGGTTGTTTGTATTTCTAGTGTTAAGTTCTATGAATTTTTCATAAATTTTGGACATTAACCCCTTATCACACGTATCATTGGCAAATACCTTCTCCCATTCAGTAGATTGTCTCTTTGTTTTGCTAGAGGTTTCCTTTGCTGTACAATAACTTTTTAGTTTGATGTAGTCCCATTTGTTTATTTTTTCTTTTGTTTCCCTTTCCTGAGAAGATATATCAGAAGAAATATTGCTAAGAGCAATGTCAGAGAGTTTAGTGCTTGTATTTTCTTGTAGGATTTTTATGGTTTCAGGGCTTACACTTATATCTTCAATCCATTTTGAGTTTATTCTTGTATATGGTATAAGAATGTGGTCCAGTTTCATTTTTTTTCATGTATCTGTCAAGTTTTCCCAATTTACTGAATAGATCATCTTTCCCTTACTGTATATTCTTGCCTCCTTTGTCATAGATTAAATAAACTTATCAGCATGGATTCATTTCTAAGCTCTCTAATGTATTCCATCTATATGTCTGTTTTTGCGCCACTACAATGCTATTTTGATTACTATAGCCTTTTACTCTACTTTGGTATTAGGTAATGTGATACCTCTAACTTTGTTCTTTTTCAAGATTGTGATGGCTTTCCAGGGTCTTTTATGGTTCCATGTAAATTCGTTCTAGTTCTGTGAAAAATGCCATTGGCATTTTGATAAGGGTTGCATTGAATCTATAGATTGCTTTGGCAGGAATGGACATTTTATGATGTTGGTTCTTCCTATTCACGAGCATGGTATATGCTTCTAGATGTTTGTATCTTCTTCAGTTTCTATCTTCAATGATTTATAATTTTCCAAGTACAGGTCTTTTACCTCCTTGGTTAAATTTATTCCCAAGTATTTTATTGTTTTTGATACAATTGTAAATGAGATTTTTAAAAAAATTTTCTGATAGTTCATTATTGGTGTATAAAAAATACAACTGGATTCTGAATATTAATTCTACATCTTATTTTATTGAATTCATTTAACAGATTTTTGGTAGAATCTTTAGGGTCCTCTCTATATTGTATCATGTCCTCTGCAAATAATGACAGTTTTACTTCTTCCTTTCCAATCTGGATGCCTTTTATTTCTTTTTCTTGTCTAATTGCTGTGGCTCGAACTTCCAATACTATGTTGAAGAGAAGTGGTGAAAATGGGTATCCTTGTCTTGTTCCTGATCTTAAAGAAATGATTTTAGCTTTTCTCCATTGAGTATGATATTAATTGTAGGTTAGTCACATATGGCCTTTATTCTGTTAAGGTATGTTCCCTTTATTCCTACTTTGCAGAGTTTTTATCATAAATGAATACTGGAGATTGTCAAATGCTTTTTATGCATCTATTGATATGATTATGTGATTTTTATCTTTCAATATGTTAATGTGGTATATCACATGAATTTATTTGTGAATATTTAACCATCCTTGCATCCCAGAAATAAATTCCACTTGATCATGGTGTATGATCTTTTTAACATTTTGCTAACTTCTGTTTGCTAATATTTTGTTGAGGATTTTTGCATCTATGTTCATCAGGGATAACGGCCTATACTTTCTTCTTTTTGTAATGTCTTTTTCTGGTTTGGAAATCAGTGTAATGGTAGCCTCATAAAATGAGCATGGGAGTCTTCCATCTTCTTGAATTTCTTGAGATAGTTTGAGAAGAACAGATATTAATTCTTCTTTGAACGTTTGGTAAAATTCACCTGCGAAGGCATCCAGCTCAGAACTTTTCTTCGTTGGAGTTTTTTGATTACTGATTTGCTTTCGTTAGCAGTAAACAGTCAGTTCAGATTTTCTGTTTCTTCTTGACTCGGTTTTGGGAAATTGTATGTTTCTAGTAATGTATCCATTTGTTCCAGATTGTCCAATTATTGGGCATGCAATGGCTTGTAGTATTTTCTTATAATCCTTTGTATTTCTGTGGATTCCATTTTTTTTCCACTTATGATTTTATTTGGGTCCTCTCTTTTTTCTTCTTGATAAGTCTGGCTGAAGGTTTATCAATTTTGTTTTCCTTTTCAAAGAACCACCTCTTGGTTTCATTGATCTTTTGTATTGATTTTCTAGTATCTATTTTGTTTATTTCTGCTCTGATCTTTATTATTTCCTTCTTTCTACTCACTTTGGGTTTTGTATGCTGTTCTTTTTCTAGTTCTTTTAAATGTAAGGTTACATCGAGATTATTCTTGTTGCATAAAGTAAGCCTACGCATTTTCCTCGTGACTGACTGCTTT
>NW_011889232.1:465846-473014 GCF_000151845.1 Pteropus vampyrus | reverse complement strand
AGCATGGTATATGCTTCTAGATGTTTGTATCTTCTTCAGTTTCTATCTTCAATGATTTATAATTTTCCAAGTACAGGTCTTTTACCTCCTTGGTTAAATTTATTCCCAAGTATTTTATTGTTTTTGATACAATTGTAAATGAGATTTTTAAAAAAATTTTCTGATAGTTCATTATTGGTGTATAAAAAATACAACTGGATTCTGAATATTAATTCTACATCTTATTTTATTGAATTCATTTAACAGATTTTTGGTAGAATCTTTAGGGTCCTCTCTATATTGTATCATGTCCTCTGCAAATAATGACAGTTTTACTTCTTCCTTTCCAATCTGGATGCCTTTTATTTCTTTTTCTTGTCTAATTGCTGTGGCTCGAACTTCCAATACTATGTTGAAGAGAAGTGGTGAAAATGGGTATCCTTGTCTTGTTCCTGATCTTAAAGAAATGATTTTAGCTTTTCTCCATTGAGTATGATATTAATTGTAGGTTAGTCACATATGGCCTTTATTCTGTTAAGGTATGTTCCCTTTATTCCTACTTTGCAGAGTTTTTATCATAAATGAATACTGGAGATTGTCAAATGCTTTTTATGCATCTATTGATATGATTATGTGATTTTTATCTTTCAATATGTTAATGTGGTATATCACATGAATTTATTTGTGAATATTTAACCATCCTTGCATCCCAGAAATAAATTCCACTTGATCATGGTGTATGATCTTTTTAACATTTTGCTAACTTCTGTTTGCTAATATTTTGTTGAGGATTTTTGCATCTATGTTCATCAGGGATAACGGCCTATACTTTCTTCTTTTTGTAATGTCTTTTTCTGGTTTGGAAATCAGTGTAATGGTAGCCTCATAAAATGAGCATGGGAGTCTTCCATCTTCTTGAATTTCTTGAGATAGTTTGAGAAGAACAGATATTAATTCTTCTTTGAACGTTTGGTAAAATTCACCTGCGAAGGCATCCAGCTCAGAACTTTTCTTCGTTGGAGTTTTTTGATTACTGATTTGCTTTCGTTAGCAGTAAACAGTCAGTTCAGATTTTCTGTTTCTTCTTGACTCGGTTTTGGGAAATTGTATGTTTCTAGTAATGTATCCATTTGTTCCAGATTGTCCAATTATTGGGCATGCAATGGCTTGTAGTATTTTCTTATAATCCTTTGTATTTCTGTGGATTCCATTTTTTTTCCACTTATGATTTTATTTGGGTCCTCTCTTTTTTCTTCTTGATAAGTCTGGCTGAAGGTTTATCAATTTTGTTTTCCTTTTCAAAGAACCACCTCTTGGTTTCATTGATCTTTTGTATTGATTTTCTAGTATCTATTTTGTTTATTTCTGCTCTGATCTTTATTATTTCCTTCTTTCTACTCACTTTGGGTTTTGTATGCTGTTCTTTTTCTAGTTCTTTTAAATGTAAGGTTACATCGAGATTATTCTTGTTGCATAAAGTAAGCCTACGCATTTTCCTCGTGACTGACTGCTTTCACTGTGTCTCACAGATTTTGAGTCATTTTATTTTCATTTTCATTTGTCTCTAGGTATCTTTTGATTTCTTCTTTGATCTCATTGGTAACCCATTCATTATTTAGTAGCATGAGATTTAGCCTCCATATGTTTGTGTATTTTTCAGTTTTTTTTCTTGTAGTTGACTTCTACTTTTATACCATTGTGGTGGAGAAGATGCTTCATATGATTTCAACCTTCTTAAATTTATTGAGACTTGTTTTGCAGCCTAACATGTGGTCAATCATGGAAAATGTTCCATGTATACTTGAGAAGAATGTATATTCTGCTGCTTTGGGGTGTAATGCTCTGAGAATATCAATGAAATCTATCAGGTCTAGTGTGTCATTTAAGGCCACTGTATCCTTGATTTTCTGTCAGGAAGATCTGTCTATTGGTGTCGGTGAGGTGTTATACTGTCCCACTATGAGTGTATTATTGTTGATTTCTCCCTTTATTTCTCCCTTTATATATGTAAGTGTTCCTATGTTGGGCACATATATGTTTACTAGGATTATACTCCTTCGTTGTATTGAATATTATATAATGTTCTTGTCCCTTTGTTTTAAAATCTATCTTTTCTGATACAGGTATTACTTTTTTGTGGTTGAATTATTTTCTTTATTGAATTAAAAGTATGCAATGTGTAAAACAGCAATACAGAGGGATTTGATGCCAAAATATATACAACTATCTTTAAAGTCAGGTATTATTATCCTAGCTTTTTTTTTTTTTTCATTTCCATGAAATGTTTTTTTCTATCCTTTTACTTTCAGTTTGTGTGTCATTTTATCTGAAGTGGGTCTCTTGTAGACAGCATATGCATGGGTCTTGTTTTCTTATCCATTCAGCTACCCTATGTCTTTTGATTGGAGCATTTAATCCATTTACATTTAAAGTGATTATTGATAGGTACATATTTATTGCCATTTTATTATTCATATTTATATTTTGTTTGTTTTTTCTCTTCTTTTTAAAGAAGTCCCTTTAACATTTCTTTTAATACTGACTGGTTGGTGATGAATTCCTTTTTCCTGAGTGAAAAGCTCTTTATCTCACCCATATTTTCATTGATAGCCTTGCTGGATAGAGTAGTCTTCGTTGTAGGTCCTTGTTGTTCATTACTTTTTATATTTCATGCCAATCCCTCTGGCCTGCAAAGTTTCTGTTTAGAAATCAGCTGACAGTCTTATGGCAGCTCCCTGTAAGTAACTAGCTGCCTTTAGAATTCCCTTTGTCTTTAACCTTTGGCATTTTAATTATGATATGTCTTTGTGGGAGCTGTTTAGGTTCCTCTTATTTGGGATTCTGACCTTCCTGAACTTGTCTATTTTCTTCACTAGGTTAGGGAAATTTTTGTCATTATTTCTTCAAATCATTTCTCAATCCCTTGCTCTCTCTCTCTCTCTCTCTCCTCCTTCTGGTACTCCCATGATGCAAATGTGAGTATGCTTGATGTCTTCCCAGAGGTCTCAAACTTTCTTCATTTTTTCTTTTTTCTTGTTGCTGTTCCAATTAGGTGTTTCCTGCTACCTTGTCTTCCAACTCGCTGATTTTATCTTTTGTTTCATCTATTCTACTGTTGATTCTTTCAAAGGTAATCATTTTATTCCTTGAAATGAAGGGTACTCTCCATGTCAGTTATTGTATTCTTCGTTTCTGACTGGTTCTTTTTTTACGGTTTCTATGTCCTTGTTTATGCTTACTGGCCCCCTGTTGAAGTTCTCACTGAAATCATCTACTTTCCCCCTAGGTTCATTGAGCATTCTTATAATCAGTGTTTTGAACGCTGTACCTTGTAGGTTCCTTGCCTACGTTTATTTTTTTCTGGAGTTTCTCCTGTTGTTTCTTTTGCAGCATGTTTCTTTGTTCTCATTGTGCTTACCCCTCTGTGTTCTTTTCGATGTATTAGGTAGATCTGTTACATCTCTCAGTCTTGGCCAGGTGACCTTATGTAGTAGATGCCTTCTGTTGTGGTATAGTCTCCCTAATCACCTTGGCCAAGAGCTCCGGGAGTGTTCCTTGAGTGAGCTGTGTGTGTTCTCCTGTTGTAGCTGAGCCTTGATTGCTGTTAGCATGTCAGTGGATGAGACTGACTCTCAGGCTGACTGGCTGTGAGGACTGGCCGCACCCACAGGGTATGCAATGCTTGGAAAGCTGATCCCACAAGGTGGGATTTACTCTAGCAGGCTCACGTACCTGTTGATATCACCGTTTGGGTTTACCACTTGTGGTATAGTTAGGTGGTGCTCTATTGTGGTTTGATGCCAGCCTCTGTTGTAGGGGCTCCCATGCAGGCCAAGGATAGCCGCCGCCTTTGATCAATCAGGGCTACCTGGTAGGAGCTACAAAGTGATCCGCAGGTGTTTGCTGCCTGAGTTGGATCGGTGGCAAATGGGAGAAACCACGCTGTGAACTGTGGCCAGTTACCCCCAGAACCATGCCTGGGGTGGCCTAGAGAAAGGTCCAGGGTACCCCAAGTCCTAAGGCTACCGGCTGGCTGCCCGTAAGGCTCCACAGCTGAAAGAGCCTTTGAGTGGTACACTAGTTGGGTAGGGGTGGGGACTCTGGGAATTATCAGGGCAAAGCAAGTTGACTTCATCCGGCCAATGCAGATTTAGGTTCGGTGCTAGTGCTGAGCCCATGGCTACCTGCAGAAGTCTCAGATCATACCGAGTCCAGCTACTGCCTGTCTGGGGCCCAGAATTCTGCTATTCGTTTAAGAGATACTGTAGTTTGGGACAGCACTGTCCTCTGGCCACCCAAAGTCTCTCTCAGGATGTGCACAGGTCACGCGAGCTGATGGCTGTTAATTGCCATCGAATGCACAGCCCCTGGAGATGCAGAGTAGCAGTGACTGCTGGGCAACCCCTTTCTGGGGGCTAATTGGGGGTTGGGTGTGGCGGGGTCCCAGGGAGACACGGGGTACAGCGGGCCGATCTCACCGTCCAGTACAGATTCAGAATTGGCCGTGTGGGGGGAGGGGTCAACACGGGCAGGACATGCCGTCTGTGGATTGCATGGTGGGGGGCCTGACAAGTGACAATGGTGGCTGTACCTCCAGCCCTCGGCGGGGCACCACACAGCTCAGTCTTTCCCGGAATGTCTCTAGTGCCTCCCGGGCTGCCATCGGCCGCCGGAGCCCCAGATGAGCGCCTGCAGGTGAGTCTGAGCACCTGCAGGTGAGTCTGAGCGCCTGCAGGTGAGTCTGAGCGCGGGCCCGTAAGGGGACATCCGGGTTTGCAGGTTCCTTCCGTCTCACCGTAGGTCAGAATCCCCACTGATTTTCACAGCCGGGTTTTGTGGGAACTCCTCTCCCCGGCAGGGGAACTCTGGGCTGGGGACCCCTGTGTGGGCCTGGGGGCCCTCACGCCCTCAGGGGGACCTCTGCTGCCACGTGCAGGGGCAGGGGCAGCCTGCTTTGTGTCTCTGTCCCATCTTGGACTTGATGTGGCTTTTCTTTGTTATATATGATACGTTTCTCCAATCTCTAGGTAATTCTCCAAGGTGACTGCTTTACAATTTGGTTTTAATTTTAATGTGGCCATGTGAGGAGGTGAACCCTGTGTTTACCTAGCCCACAATCTCGACCCCCTCCCCAGGCTTTAAATTCCTCTTTATCTGTGGCCTCAGTGGCCAAGTTTCCAAGGAGCTAGTTTTTAACCCAGTAAAAATGATAAAGTAAGTTCAAATGGCAAAGAACTTAGTAGAACAAATTCTCTTATAAAGAAATATTTGAGAAGTCAAAATAAATTTGATGAACGTTAAATATTCTGTTAAAAATCTCTGCTAACAACTGTTTTGAGTTATTTCAAAATAGGTCTTGTTTTGATGATAAAAAGAATATTTATGCCTTCCTTAACCAAACTAATCAACTATTTAACTTCTGAATCATTAACATTCCAAGTGTCAAACACAGAATGCCATATTTCTAATCTCAATGAAAGAATTAGAAAAACTTTTACAAGTTAAGAAGATGCTATATATTTGTTAAGACTGCCTCATAATGGATGCTTTGCATGAACTACAATATATAATCTTAGAATTTGAGATTAAATTACTAAGTTAAAAAATTTGCCTAAATTACTGGGTAAGTATGTACCAGGTCTAAAATTTTATATTACTTACGTTGAAGAAATTATATTCAAATTATACCTAAATTATACTCAAACAAAAATATATTTTCATGGCTTGTCAAATGCTAATTATTATGATAGAAATACCATACTCCACTATTCTGTGGTCAGAAGCCTTTAAATTGAGTATGGACTGGGCGAAATTCAGAAGGAGCAGGACTGGGAGGGCGCAGAGGGCCCCAGCCAGAAGGCATGCTGTGCCTTCAGCCCAGCACCATCGCCGTCTTTCAGACAAGGAGATCCATCTGGAACAACTGTATGTAAACTTTCTCCTCAGAAGTTCCAGGATGCGGACTTCCCCTGATGACCCTAAATCATGCTGCTGTCATTGCTGTATTTAAAGGTTAATTTCCAACATAAGTTAACTTCCTGGAAATAATCTCTGTTTCCGCCCCCCAAACTTCTGATTTTGAAAAATTTCAATCCTATAGAAATTTGAAAGGGCCTTAAGTTAGGTTGACAACTGTCTACACTTGGCCACATTCGCTTCCTCCATCCCCCACCAAGAGTACCTCATGGGATGTGTGTTTTCTGGACATCAGTTTGGGGGACTGTACAGTATAATGTCACTGAAATCAATTGGCTATCCCTGTATTTACACTGTTAATTGAGTCCAGCTGCAAAGTTGAGAAGGTCTGGGTGACAGAACGGGGCAGCAGGGGTAAGTGACAACTGGACTGAAACAGGTTCAAATTCACATCCACTTGGTTCTCTTTATAAGGAGATGAAAGTCTTCGTTTCTATTTACTATTCCCCGCATATGTTTAATGAGCTGATTACTTCTGCTTACAACAGAGAGCTTGAAAAATTTATTTGACTAGCCTTTCTTGTGCTCTTCAAGAAGCAATTAAATTAAAATGTGTGGAAATTGTCTTTATCTCATCACATTCACTGATTCTGTACTCCCAGTTTGCCACAGTTAATTTTACCACAGAATATACAAGACAAAGACATCAAAATAATGCTTCCTAAAATGCGTCATTCAAAAATATGCATTCCTAAAGATAAATGTTGTCCTTGGGAAAACAACAACAACAACAACAACAACAACAACAAAAAACCATAAAACAATAAATATTCCAAACGGTAAAACTGTCTTAACTCCACGGCTCTCCCAGAAGGTCTGAGAGCACTCTACCTGGTTTTCATTAATATTAGCTGATAACTGAATACGTCATGTATTACACGCCACTACATTCTAGAGCACCTTCACAAGGTATATTATATTGATGATAAACTCATGTCATTAATCTGTTTATAGACTAAATGAAAAGAACAGCCATGGCAACAGATGGAAAATAAATGAGAAAGCGAAGACTTTGGGACTAGGGAAACTGTAACTCTTTGCTTAGTCATTTATCAGCTAAGTGAACTTGGGCAATTTTTGCTTCTTTTTACCTCAGCTCTCACATCTATGAATTGAGAGAAATAACCAATCCTAATCTAAGTCTCACGGTTTTATTGAGATACTGCCAGCAGTGATAACAACAGCTAATGTTTTTCAAGCACTTACTATGTGC
>NW_011889232.1:455623-465796 GCF_000151845.1 Pteropus vampyrus | reverse complement strand
GCTGTATTTAAAGGTTAATTTCCAACATAAGTTAACTTCCTGGAAATAATCTCTGTTTCCGCCCCCCAAACTTCTGATTTTGAAAAATTTCAATCCTATAGAAATTTGAAAGGGCCTTAAGTTAGGTTGACAACTGTCTACACTTGGCCACATTCGCTTCCTCCATCCCCCACCAAGAGTACCTCATGGGATGTGTGTTTTCTGGACATCAGTTTGGGGGACTGTACAGTATAATGTCACTGAAATCAATTGGCTATCCCTGTATTTACACTGTTAATTGAGTCCAGCTGCAAAGTTGAGAAGGTCTGGGTGACAGAACGGGGCAGCAGGGGTAAGTGACAACTGGACTGAAACAGGTTCAAATTCACATCCACTTGGTTCTCTTTATAAGGAGATGAAAGTCTTCGTTTCTATTTACTATTCCCCGCATATGTTTAATGAGCTGATTACTTCTGCTTACAACAGAGAGCTTGAAAAATTTATTTGACTAGCCTTTCTTGTGCTCTTCAAGAAGCAATTAAATTAAAATGTGTGGAAATTGTCTTTATCTCATCACATTCACTGATTCTGTACTCCCAGTTTGCCACAGTTAATTTTACCACAGAATATACAAGACAAAGACATCAAAATAATGCTTCCTAAAATGCGTCATTCAAAAATATGCATTCCTAAAGATAAATGTTGTCCTTGGGAAAACAACAACAACAACAACAACAACAACAACAAAAAACCATAAAACAATAAATATTCCAAACGGTAAAACTGTCTTAACTCCACGGCTCTCCCAGAAGGTCTGAGAGCACTCTACCTGGTTTTCATTAATATTAGCTGATAACTGAATACGTCATGTATTACACGCCACTACATTCTAGAGCACCTTCACAAGGTATATTATATTGATGATAAACTCATGTCATTAATCTGTTTATAGACTAAATGAAAAGAACAGCCATGGCAACAGATGGAAAATAAATGAGAAAGCGAAGACTTTGGGACTAGGGAAACTGTAACTCTTTGCTTAGTCATTTATCAGCTAAGTGAACTTGGGCAATTTTTGCTTCTTTTTACCTCAGCTCTCACATCTATGAATTGAGAGAAATAACCAATCCTAATCTAAGTCTCACGGTTTTATTGAGATACTGCCAGCAGTGATAACAACAGCTAATGTTTTTCAAGCACTTACTATGTGCCAAACTTTATGTATATTTCTCTTCTAATTCTCTGATAAGTTCTGGGAGGTCAATGAACTGGTTTTCCCCATTTCAAAGGGAGAGAATTGAAGCATCCAGAGTTATGGAACTTCTCTTATCTCACACACAAGTAGAAAACAATCCGGGATTAACCAGTCTTTGATATACAGTTATCAAAGTCTCTGATGTGAGAATAAGAGCTCACAAAATACTCATGTAGATGTCATCGGTGTTTGCAAGGCTACCTTAGGTGCCAGGCACCTTTACAGGCAACATCCACCCAATTCTCAGGGCATTCTTGCAAGGTAAGGATCATAATGCCTAATTTACAGATAAGGAAGTTAAAGGTCAGAGATTTTAAGTGCTATTTTCAAGGTCGCAGAAACTATTTGCAAATAAATCTCTTCCCGTATTTCTCTGAGCTATTTTCCTTTATTTGACATGTTTGCATAATCGCTCGCATGCTCCCCGTGCCAGGAGCGCCCTTGTTTCGTGTGGTAGATTCCCTCAAAAAAGAGAAGGCAACGTTACACTGGAAGGAGTAGCCTACAAACGGCTTTTGCAAATAAGCAAGAAACTAGGAAAAAATTAGCTCTGAGCTTTCTGGTAATCTAGACCAAAAAAAGGGGCGAAAGTAATAGCTATAAAAAGAAAATTTATATTAATATTAAAAGGAAGAAAATCAGGGGCAAAATGTCCCATGTTTCCAATCAGCAACCAGGACAAAGGGCACAGTGTTAATTTCGTAGCATCCGTTCCTAAGAAGTTCAGAGGCTTTTAATGAGCTTTTATCTTAATAAAAGTAAAAGTCGTAAAATAGAAAATACAATGTATTTTAGATGTCTGACTGGTTATTAATGGTATTATAGTTTTATTTATTGTGAAGTGAATAAGTCACAATCATTTTGTACTATCTTGGCAAAACGATGACAGAGTGCAGCATATTCCAACCCGTTTTATTCATCTGAGATACAGGTTTCTCCTGCCTAAAAACATGAGGCAAAGAGTTAAATACACTGTCTGTCACTTATTATTTCTCACAATAGTTATTTGTGTGCAACACGTCTGAAGCCATGAAGCATGATTTTAGAAAAATAAACAAGTTTAAGTCCAGAGAAATAATTCCCTCTTTGTTTATGGCAGAAAAACGGGTTTGCAACAGACACTGCTCTTCTTGAAGTATAAATATTGTGAAATTCTCTAAGCTAAGATAAAGTCTTCCTCCTACTCCATCCTTAAATCCCAGAAAGAAAAAAAAATTGAATAACACGAATTATTCTAGATGTCCCACTAAAAGTTATAAAGTATTAATATATTTTCAGCCTTTGATTTATATATACATATATTTTTTTTTAACATACTCAGTGCTTATTTGTAAAGCTGATATAAGATTTAAAAGCCACATGGAATCTTTCTGAACTTCTGGACAAAATTTTTATTTATTATTTTAATAAGCCTTTTAAAGAATTTTGAATTTGAATATTTAGTTTATTTACTTCCCTAAATATATATAATTGTTGAACACTGGTAACATTTTACACATTAAAAAAATGACCGCTGAATACAAATTAATAGAGAAAATACGTATACTTCCATGTATAGTTCAGTTCACATCTGTTATTTCTGCAAATATAGATGATGTTGACGTAAGTTTTCCAATATTTGATGGGATAATTTTATTTTATTTTTATTTTTTCTAGGCAAGACAACCCTTGGTTGATCTCACAGATAGCAAGGACCTTGTCAGGTTACAATCCCTTATTTTTACTTTTTAATTTTTACAACTACAGCACCTAGTCTTCCTAGGTGGTCTCCCATCCAAGTACTAACCAGACCCGACCCCGCTTAGCTTCCAAGATCAGACTCTTTCAGGGTGGCATGGCGGTTGTAGACTTGATGGGCTAGTTTTAATTTTAACTTTTTGGGTGATATTTGGGTTTGGAAGTATAATAAAATACTTCCACCTGCAAAGTTTCTTCTTGATCAAGTTCAAAAGACAGGACAGGAGAATTGAAATAAATGATACATGTAAAACAATTTCTACATATAGAAAAATGCTCAAAACTGGTAAGCTTTAAATAGGCACCTCATGAAAAACCAGAAGTTTTTCCAGTAAGATAAGGAATAAGCCAAAAATGTCCCCTCTAATTACTTCTTTTCAACATCCCACTGGAAGTCCTAGCTAATGAAATAAGAAAGGGAAATGAAAAGTATACAAGCCAGAAAGGAAGACATAAAACTGTCTTTGTTTGTAGATGACATGATTGTCTATGTAGAAAATCCAAAAGAATGATTTAACTCCTGAACTAACAAGTGATTATATAGCAAGGCTGCAAGATTCAAGGTTAATATACAAAAGTAAGTCACTTTCCTATATACTATCAATAAAAAGGTAAAATTTGAACGTAAAAACACAGTATCATAAATATAAACATCCAAAAATGAAATAGGTATAAATTTTTCAAAAAAGTACAAGATCTGCATGCGAAAAACTACAAAACTCTAGATAAATGCAATCAAAAAAGAATTAAATAGAGAGATAGTCCATGTCCGTGGATACAAAGAAGCAATTTTGTCATGTTGGTTCTCCCCAACTTGATCTTCAGAGTCAACATGATCCCAAGCAAAATCCCAGCAAGCTATTTTAAAGATAGACAAACTGAGTCTAAAGTTTATACATGGATAGGTGAAACTCCAGAATAGCCAACTGAATATTGAAGGACAAGAACAAAGTTGGAGAATGGCAATACCCAGCTTCAAGACTGACTATAAAGCCAAGTAATCAATCAGGACAGTGTGATATTAGAGATATAAAGGACAAATAGATCAATGGAACTGAATAAGGGGCCAAGAGATAAATCCACATACAATCAACTGATTTGGACAAAGAGCGAAGGCAATACAACAAAGCAAACATAGTCTAGTCTTTTCAACAAATAGTTCTGTTACAAGGACATCCACATGCAAAAAAACAAAAACAAAAACAAAAACAAAACAAAACAAAAAAAACTCTAAACACAGACCTTACACCCTTCACAAACTCAAAATGGATTAAAGACTTAAATGTAAAATGCAAAACTGTACAACTCCTACAGGATGACATAAGAGAAAACCTAGTGCCCTTGGGCGTGGCAGTGACTTTTCAGATACAATACCAAAAATACCGTCTAGGAAAAATATAATTGATAGGCTGTACTAATTAAAATTAAAGACCTTCTCTGTGAAAGACCGTCAAGAGAATGACAGGACAGGCTACAGACTGGGATAAAATATTTGTAAAAGACACATCTAATAAAGGATTGTTATCCAAAATATACAACTTACTCTTAAAACTCAACAATAAGGAAATGAATAACACAATTCAAAAATGAGCAAAAGACCTGAACAGACTTCTCACCAAAGAAGCTATATAGATGGTAAACAGGCATTTGGGAAGATGCTGTGTGATTAGGACTTACATGTTAGAATAACACCTATTAGAATAGCAAAAATCCAAATTTGCTGACAGCGCTAAATGCTGGCGAGTATGTGGAACAACGGGAATTCGCATTCTCGTTTGTGAGAAAGCGAATGGTACGGCCACTTTGGAAGACAGACAGTTGGGTGGTTTCTTACAAAACTAAACATAGTATTACCAAATGATCCAGCAATCAAGCCCTTGGTATTTATCCAAATCAGCTGAAAACGATTTCCACACAAAAACCTGCACGGAAATGTGTATGGTGGGTTTTTTTCATAATCGCCAAATCTTGTAAGCAACCAAGATGTCTTTCGGTAGGTGATGGATGAATAAACTGCACGCAGACGACGGAATTGTATTCAGTGATAAAAACAAATAGCTATTAAGCTGCGAAAATACAAGGAAGAACTTAAAATATATAGTAGTAAGTGAAAGAAACAATCTGAGAAGTCTACATACTGTATGATTTCAACTGCATGACATTTGTTTAACAGTAAAATTATGGACACAGTAAAAGACTGGTTGCCAGAAGTTAGTGGGGTGTGAAACTGCTGTCTAAGACACAACGATGGTGGATAAATTATTCATTCGTCAAAACCCACAGAATTGTAGCCCCAGGAGTGAACCCTAATGTAAACTAAGGACCCTGGGTGATAACGATGTGTCGCTGAGGCCCATGATTGTAGCAAACTCCCCAGTCTGGTGGGCTGGGGACAGTCCATGTGAAGGGGTGGGACATGTGGGCGCTGTCTTTCCTTTCCCCTCAATTTTGCTGTGAACCTAAAACTTCTCTAAAAAATAAAGTCCAATAAAAAAAAAGAAACTTCATAAGTAAGCTGTACCTTAAGGCACAATTTCTAAAAGTGTCGTTATTTTCATTCACAAAACAAACTCTAGTTGAAACAAGTAAATAATGTGTTTGCTCCAGAAAATGTAAGCCCTGTGCCATCAGGAAGTTTATCACCGAGTTTCTGGTGCCTGGAGCAGCTTCTGCCCACAGCTAAGATTATCTGTTAAACGATGAACTGTCTGGCTCGATGCATTAGGATCTTAAGTAAGAGAAAATGACTTATAAAGATAATTGAATAATTGGAATTTGTATATCTAATTTATAGAAAATATTCTTTCCAATTGTTAGAAAGTTTATAATGTTTGTAGGAAATATAAAAAAATATAGCATCTATGGATATATAAATAAATCAGTTATTTTGAAAAAACAAAGACAAAATTAAAACAGACAGGTTTAAACTAATTTAATCAAGTTTTTAAAAAATCAGGTTAAGATGCCAAAGATTAATAGTATGCCTTTTGTGATGTCTTCTATTATGTTTTTACAATACTCATAAAAACATTAAAGATAGATCACGGGAAAACCAGTTGGTCTTTCCTCCAGAATCTAGATTTCTGATATCATAAATAAGTTTTAAAACGTAAAATCCCTCTCGGTATAAAACACTCAACAATACTGGAGGCGAGGGGGCATTTCTCCGATGCCTGGCTTGCTTCACAGCGTGCGACAGTCAGCAGGCCAGCGGTGAAGGGACGCGGGGACTGGGCAGCTGGGCTGGTGCCGAAGCCACAGACACTGGCCCCTCGGCCTGGCCGCTCCCCGCAGCGTCTTCAGTCTAAGGGTTTCCTCGGGAACGTGGGGACACCCAGGAACCATGCGAGGTTTGAAACTGAAACCTCTACACACAGCGAGGTCCCACAGGGCTGGTCACACGGAAAATGAATGTCCCTCAGCAAGGGAGTATTTAGAATAAAGGGAGGGAAAAGAAAAGGTAGAAAACAACTCTGAGCTCCCCAAAGAACGAACAAACTCAGGGCTCCTGGAAAACACAGCCCCGAAGTTCTCGGTGGACAGTGTGAGCCCACAGCACGACCGAAAGGCGGGGGGCGCGGACGCAGGGGACCCTTCCAGGGCTGAGGCTCCCCTTAGCTGCTTCCAGGACCCTGACTTTTAGCCGCTCCCATGAAATCTCCTGAAGGAAACAGGCGTCCATCCAGGTTTCAATTCGGTTGGACTGAATTGAAATTCTTTAGCCATAACCAGATTTCCGGTGGCTCCAGCACCTCTGAGCACTCGCCTGCTCGGAGCCCGGACTCTGCAGTGCCACGTTTACCTCGGTGACTGTCTAGGAGAGAACCAGGGATCCTGGCCGAACCACGCCCCCTCTAGACCGCCTTTTTTCTAGATTCCTATTTCCCTCTTAACTCATGCCCTGCCTTCCTGCGAAGTCAGTCCTTCGCCTCTCGCCCCGGTCCCTTCCACCCCATCGCCATGCCAACGTCCTGGTCCCAGCTCCTCCCATCTCTCTCCTGTGAGTCTCAACCCGCCAGAGCAGGTACATATCATAACCCATCGCTATTCCTATAATATTCTTCTCTTTAAATAGGTGATTTTAAAATCTATTTGCAATAAAAGTTCAAAGTGCTCACCTATTACAATTTTAATCGCCTCCCAAAAAGCTCGTTTCGCTTCCTTGAGCTATTCATCTGACAAGGGTAGGATTTTAACTTTTGTTTTCATCTTAATTTCCCATGAAATATGTTTCATTCCAATTAAGAAGTAAATATGAAAGTATTAGTTTGTACTTCATGGAATTAAACTTAATCAAAATAAAGATTTAATTTATTATATGCCAGGCAAAAATTTTACAAACATAATCTGATTGAACTCCCAAACTAATCGAGCCTGATTTATTTTTCAAAATCCCCCAAAGCTGAAAACATTTAACAAAGTAAAAACAAAAACTGAATAGACATATGTACATATCTACATACCTACATACAGCATATTTCTGGTCACAAGAACATCACCAAACCTCTAAATAAGTCCCCAAACACCTCTAATACAAAACATTGAAATAAATGTGAGCCCTACGTTGATTAAAAAAAAAAAAAAGTGATAAAAAAAAGTCACATCATTCTTTTCCACCCTACTAACTCCGGTTCAGGGTCTGGGGGACTGGAGCCCATCCCGACAGCTCAGGGCACCAGGCAGTCCCACCACGAGTGGGGTGCGCTTGCACCCAACACGGCACTCAGACAGGGACAGTGTAGACACGTCAGCGAACGCACTTACCGGCTCGCCGGTGGGGTATGGGAGGAACCAGAGGAGCTGGAGGAAACCCACAGAGACGCGGGGAGGCCACGCGCACAGCGGCCCTCCCAGGAATCCGATTTTGTGTTTCGTCAAAGTTAGAATGAGATGACACCACTCGGGGACCTGCTGCTGTACTTTCAGTGACAGAGTAATGAAATGACAAGAGCGAATTATAAATCTAACCTTGAAATGCCTTGATCTTAAATATACCCACACGATAACAAACACGAGAAAACCGGAAACGGGAACCGATAATCGCACAGCTGTAGATGATTTATTTAACTGGGTTTTTATCTATTTAGTTATTTATTTATTTTTTATTCTATTTTTTTTTTTAGGCGAGGCAACCCTTGGCTGATGTCACAGATTGCAAGGACCTTGTCAGCTTACAATCCCTTATTTTTTTTATATTTTTTTTATTTTTTTATATTTTTTATATTTTTACGCCTGGTCTTCCTAGGTGGTCTCCCATCCAAGGCCCGACCCTGCTTAGCTTCCGAGATCAGACGGCATCGGGCTTGTTCAGTCTGGCGTGGCCTTGTATTGGAAAGTAACATCCACGGCTCTAGCCTGCCCTCATAGTTAATAAAATAAAACTGCATGTAACCAATTTGATTAGCGCCTGTCCCCAGCTCTTGCATCAGAGTGCATAAGCTGCACCCACGGACACGTGATGCTCTCCCTGGCAAATGCTCAGTCCTTCTCTTTGATTAGCCCTTGGACAGTTCATTCTACTACTCATCCAGAGGTGTTTCTCTCTTTCTTCAATATTCTATTTCTATCTCTGTTGCTTTTATTTCGTTTTATCCTTCTGGAATATTTTCTCTCACCCCTGAGTTTTCATTGTCTATTCTGTATCTGTTAGAAGGTTTTTGACTAAGATAAGAAAAAACACTCACGATGGCTGAAGTGAATTGCCTCACATTACAAGATGTCTGGAGGTTAGTGTGGGCTCCAGCACATTCAAATCCAGTGATGGCCCAAGGATCCAGGTTCTGCCCATCTCTTAGCTGTACTGTTAGCCACCCAGTGATGCCACAGGTGGCCGCCACACTGCCATGCCGCCACACTCAGAAGAAAAAGGACAAATTTCTTGCTACTCCTTCTAATGAACAAGAAAATTCTGTGGAAGTCCCCAGAGGATGCTGCTCATGTGTCACAGGCTTGGATCACCGCACATGCTCTCTTCTAAATCAATATTTGGTAGGAAAAACAGAGTTGCCTTGTTTGGCTTAAGCTAGTACTGAGAGAGTAGGACACATCTGAGGGGCCAGCCTCACTGAAAACTGCAGCTTCTTCTACGGCATCTCAGAATTCTGACATGAGCGAACAGCATTTACTTCTTAAAATTTTTCGATTGTTGATTAAGCAAATAAAACTCAACACAGGATTCCTAAACAAAACTGATGCTCAAAAAGGCAAACACATATTTTTATACTCTGAATTTAGTAGCAAACATGTGAAAAATAATGTCATTCTTATAGACACTGCAATAACACAAATAAATAACACTCAGCAGCGTGTCATTAAAAAAAATGGTTTCTATCTGCTACTGTGCTGCTTACATTTCTCTCTCACATGGTCTCGGTCACATGTCAGTTTCTGGCTGGAGTGACCACATGGGAACCCCAGCTGCACCTTGAGAAGAACTGTAAGTATTTTATACACAGATTTTCCCAGAGTCAAAAGCACAGATGCTGGGGCATTTGAATCCTAGGTTAATTTCCTCTTTATATCAATGAAATTAGCATATTACTGGGTTATTTCCATTGGTGGAATCTAGTAGAATAAGTCCGAGACCATAACAGTATGTGTAATCACTCAACAGTACAAAATAAAGTGCTTGCTATAACATATCCAAGAAGAGAAGGTAACAGATAAAATATTTATCGAGAAATAATATTAATCAAATATGTTTACTTTCCTCCTGTACATTTTCACCGGGTGGTTTAGTTAAATCAAGAAAGTAAAATGCCAGCCAGATTCTGAAGAACTTGTGTTGGGACTACAGTGACAACTACTTCGGACAGTATAAGAAATGTTGTTGGTCTAGAGACATCACACACAGGGCGAGGTGGGGACCTAGTCCTTTAACGGTTCACTCAGTGTATTTTTCTGAAATTATTTCTTTTGAAATAAAACCCTGCTTCTTCTAGCCTCCTCCACTGCTTACAATTCATGCAAAGCTTATGTTTCTTTTGCCCCCACATCATCTCAGAATCAGCCATCATCTCAGAATGCAGAGCTGAAAGTGCCCTCCACATAGTTCAATGCTACAAAAGCCAAAAGCGAACGAGCTTGGACGACTAATCCTAGATCATGACATAAGGAGTCACAGATAGAGCTGGAATTAGGGCAGAGTTTACTTAATACTTGATTTGTAGTTCGATTAATCAATAATTATATGTTGCACACCC
>NW_011889232.1:445379-455573 GCF_000151845.1 Pteropus vampyrus | reverse complement strand
TATTTTTCTGAAATTATTTCTTTTGAAATAAAACCCTGCTTCTTCTAGCCTCCTCCACTGCTTACAATTCATGCAAAGCTTATGTTTTTTTTGCCCCCACATCATCTCAGAATCAGCCATCATCTCAGAATGCAGAGTTGAAAGTGCCCTCCACATAGTTCAATGCTACAAAAGCCAAAAGTGAACGAGCTTGGACGACTAATCGCAACATAAGGAGTCACAGATAGAGCTGGAATTAGGGCAGAGTTTACTTAATACTTGATTTGTAGTTCGATTAATCAATAATTATATGTTGCACACCCACTATGTCAAAAGCACCTCACTGAGCTTTCGGGCTGATTTCGAGAGGCATCATACACTTGCCTGTGCATTTGAGGAGTTTACGATGTAGATAAAGAATGACTACAGACAGAAGAAAACTGTTGCAAGATAAAAAAGCTAGTTCAAGTTCATTTGGGATTAACCGGCCATGAGTTTGGAAGTCCTTGGGTGCTAACGGTTTAGAGGAAGAAACGAGTTAGCTATGGAGTGGGGGATGCAGTGGGCTGGACGAGGTCGGCGAGGCGAGTTGGGAAGAGTAGCCTGCGAGGCAGGAGCTCAGGGGGCAGCACATGCTCTAAGGCTCTGGGCCTCCTGTGCCAGATCCCTCACTTGCTTACTGGCCTCAGCTCGAGGTTGTCATTCAGGAGATCTGGCACAAGACCTCAAAATCCGAAGTTCAAACGAACAACCTGGGGACTTCAGTAAACGTCAGTTTTAAGAGACCAAAATGTTGGCTCCAAGACGATAAGAACCACTTGGCCTTGCCAACTGCTACATCCCTCTGTATCAGAGCTGTGCTGGAAATACTAGCACATCTGATAAATATTTTTTGCATGATGGCGGGCACAGGAGATGATGATTGCAGAAGATATTCACATAACTCTTGTTGCCTTAGTTTATAAGCGGATCCAAAACTTTAGCTTTCACACTCTTCTAATAAGCACCAACATGGGGAACCTTCTAGGACTTTTCATAAGCTTTGGTCCTTTTCACAACTCAGTGGCCTCTGGAATTATAGATTGGAGGTTATTGACTATATCTGAAGAAGAATCCTAAAGCAGATGCCAGACGTTGTTGAGGCGAGGAATAAAATAAAGATCAAAGATGTAGAGTCACTGTCACCCTAATCCTTAGAAGAGGAAAGGGTATGACAAGTATTAACCTACAAACAACGAAAACAAAAACGATTAAACCACAGCTGAAACAGAACGCACGCTGCAGTTAAAAACGAACGAACAGACAGAGCACGCAAACACAAAACGCAAAAATCCCCTCATGCTAACATTCGATACTTACACCTGACAATGAAATTTTAATGAGAACTCTGACAGCCATGATAATTCACCCAAATTCCAGAAAATATTGAGGTGTACAGTTTGAGGTCCCATTTTATTGTACAGAACTGCCCAACTTCATAACTGCCCTTCCGTATCCAACAATCCACTACTCTTAAACTATGTAGCTTCACATCCCGTTTTTCTCTGAATGCTAATTGCAGAACTGAACTAAGTCTTCACTTTGGAAAGAAAATCTGAATATAATTAATAGTCACTTCCAAAGACTCATCAAGACTTAAAGACGAACCTTGTCCACTATCACCCTCTCTGGGAACTCATCCTCTGTCTTACCAGTCAGAAGTAATATTTTCAGTTTTGGGCTTCACAGCATTTACTGCCTTGTAGTATTTTCAGTCATATACCATGGAGGATTCCTCCACTTGTGTCTTCAATCATCACTCAAATCTCTGCTTTTCTCATAAGCACAAAGGTCATATTTTCAGGGACTTCTACACAAATAATAGGGATACTCCCTCATGTCCTAAGCCCTAGAGTCCAAAATAAAATTTATCTTTCTCACTCTAATGCCTGTTCTTCAACAGTCCAACAAGCGTACCTGTGTCTGGCATATAAAAAAAACAAAAACAAAAACAAACAGAGACCAGTTCCCTGAATTCAGTGAGTTTCAGTCTATTCACAGAAACAGGCCCATGAATACAGCAGTGGAAAGATAATAGAGAAAGCACTCGGCCCAGGCAAAGGTGACCTCTTTCCACTTCGTCCTCCCCATCGGCACTGTAAAGAATCCATCATCATCGCAGCACAGTTACCGAGCGCCTACTGTCTCTGTAAGTTTCTCTATATAAATTCCTCTTCCTCCTCATAACACAGAGAGGTAAGTGCCAGTATAATCCCCAATTTTAAAACTGAAGAAACCAAGGTCAAGAGAGGTCAAGAATTTTCCCCCAATTCAGAGCTGGTGAACACTGAAGTCCTCAGATATTATTAAGTTATAATTTCCTAATATTACTAACTATAACGACATAAGTATTAACTATGTATTAATAACTAATATTATATCCTAAACAATTTTATACATTTTATATATATAGAATGTAGACTATGCATGTTTATTAATATGTAGGTAATTAATAATGCCAAAACTAGTTGTTATTAAACTCTATTTCTAACATGGAGTTATTAAACACTAACAATCTCTATTTTGTTCATTTTGGGGCAGGGCTCGGTGGGGATGGCTCACCTCTACCCCGGGGCCGGAGGCTGGAACAGCGCCACTGAGGCTGGAAGACCCTTTCTCTGTGGCTCACTCACGGGGCTGGCAAGCTGGTTGCTAGCTGCCAGCTGTCAGCTCACCTGGGGCAGAGGGCAGGGGCCTGGGGGCCTCCCCATGAACTTCTCAGGCTGCCCTGAGGCTTCTTCACAGCAAGGTGGTTGAGTTCTGGCATGCGCATTTCAGGAGAACCAAGTGGCAGTCATTCTGCTTTTGTGACTTAGCCTGGCAGTTACTGCCACTCTATCCGCTGGCCAATGCGGTGACAGACCTTGCCAGGTTCAAGGGAAGGGGACACGAACTCTACCTCTTGATGGTGGCAATGGCTGTAGCAGAGTCAAGAAGAGCACGTGGGTGGGGGGGCATTGTTACCTCTCTGTTTTGAGAGGTTACAAAGATAAAGGTTCCTGAAAGGAGGTACCTTCGCCTTTACTAAGGAAAGAGGGTCTACATGGAAAGGAGAATGTGAAATAGATTAAAATAGGTACAGTGTACAGCGGAGGAGGCAGAGATCAGCATATGTCAAAGGTGTAGTTGTACAGTAGCTTGTAAACGCCTAGAAGCTGGTACTGTTCTAATAAAGTTTTATTAGATAATCTGCCCTCCGCAGAAGAAGACACATTTTACATGCAACTCAGAAATTAGTTTACACACAAAAATATAAAGGGTTTGCCAAACACCTGCACTTCAGATCATGTATTAGGTCACATCCATTACGGCACTGATGAATAATTTATTCTTCAATCAAAGAGATACAGTTAGACAATTTAGTTTGCACAAAAAAAAAAAAAGATTCATTAAGTGGACATTTGATTTTATTTAAGTCAAATTTACTTTCATGGAATGAACTTTCTTTGCAATTTATTCATTTATTTATTTATTTTTATTTTTATTTTTTTAATGCCTACAGCACCCGATCTTCCTAGGTGGTCTCCCATCCAAGTACTAACCAGGCATGACCCTGCTTAGCTTCCAAGATCAGACGAGAGAGAGCTGGCTCGTTCAGGGTGGTATGGCTGTAGACTGCAGTTTATTTTTGTAATTACTAGGTTCTCTTAGGCACATGGCTAATAATCATATTTACTGTGCTAGGTATTTCAAAACCTCTAAATCGCTGGAATCTTTACAAATTGGATCCGTATTGATTATAGCAAGAACTCAATATTTGCAAGATTTTTAGCTCTCCCAGGCAAGTGGCCTTATGCACCATCGACAAAAGGCTGAACGAACCGACGGGGGTTCCCCAGCCCGACAGCGCCCCACGCCCAGGCCCGCGGCGCCCCGCACGCGGCTGCCCTACTCCAGCTGCGTCCCCGCGCGGGGACCCACCGCGGCAGCCGAGGCCTCAGGCGGCTTAGCACCGGGCGGGAAGGGGTACAGCCTGACCAGCCGACCCGCTGCGGTCTCCACTATTCTGGTTGTTTTAAATAATTCTCGCCCCCACCTAGTTTCTCCTCCCGATCGCCTCAAAGCCCCGGCAGTGGCCTGGTCCCTTGCCAGCCTGTCGGCGTGATTCACTCTGGCCGGACACTGCGGTTCTGCCGCCCACCTGCCGCCCGAGGAGGAAGAAAGCACAGCCAGTGTCCGCGAAGCCCTCGCCCTTCCATCTCCTCAAAGACAGTAACTTTCTGACAAGGAAAGGGAGACGTCTGGACAAAACTCCGTGTCTTGTACCTCATCCAAGCAAAGTGCTGGCAAACAGTCTGAGGGTGAGCACAGGAGACAGGCGATGGGCAGAGCAGACACGCACCCAGAGCGCGTCCTCGGCGCGCTGTGGTGACACGCAGTCTCCGGGGCTGCGAGGCCCTGTCACCACCTGCCGTTATAACTGCACCAGAGGAAATTGCTTCAGAATGCATTTGTGGATTTATTTTCTCCAACGCCAGTTAAACTTAAATGTATATTAATCAATCTCTTTACAATCCCTGGAGAACTTCAAATAAAATGAAAAATAATTGCAAAACTGGGGCATTAGCTCACACCCCAAAGTCTAAAATGAATGAGCATTTCGTCCCCATCAGCATCACCAACAGTATTCCAAAATATGTTATCACTGCTTCACAGTCTTTGGGATAATATTTTTTTTTTATTTTTCTCTAAATTTACTCTCCAAAAACATGATTATGGTAACGGTTTTCAATAGAGCACATTTGGGAACCTCAATGCAGCACTACCTTCTGTGTCCACCTAGTTAAGTTCGCATATAGTCAACTCAAAATGCTCCTCGCCAAAAGTATCAGAGTTCTAGGGTCTAGGGTGGTGTCTGCGCACACGCACAGGTGAGAGGCTGCTGGGGAAAGGAGAATTGCCGAGAGCTACGGTGAGGCACAGAGCCCTGGCTGCCCCACTTAAAGATTGAAGGATAAAATTAAAATAATTTATAATTATTTATAATAATGCTGTATAATTTATAATAATGCTGTATAATTACGGCATACGCACATCTGTGTGAAGTTACGTTCAAAACATCATGCACGTTGGAGAATTCTAAATATCAAATACAAGGCGTTGCTTAAAATTAACTTGTGTAATGTAGAGATAAAGAGACAAGAGTTGTGATTGCAGAAAAATATTATACCCATATCTGTTATATATGTGTGTGTATATATCTAATAAATACATAATATAATACATATGAATATTTCCATTATAATCTTCAATCTCTAAAACAATCTGGAAGGTGTGTATTACACATGTTTTACAAATAAAGACATTGAGGTTTAGAAAGTTTAAATAAACCCATAAAACTATCGAGTGTGGGACTGGAATTCGAATGTAGGTAATTGGTTCGGCCTCTCTCTCCAAACCTTGGAATCTAAGATGTAAGGCGGAAGTGATCACATCTGTCCTGTGGAAAGCCAGCTCCCGACGGCCCAGATGACACCTCAGATGACAGCCCCTCAGATGACACCATCTTGTGTGGTTTGTCCTTTCGATGATTTCTGTATCTAGGTACCCAAGAAAAAGTGAGCAGACAGAGCCAGCAGCAGAGAAGGCCTGACTGGGAGGGGGCTGTTTAGAGACTGCACGGAGGACGATGTGCCATAGCAGTTACGACTGTCACCTCCACCTTGTACCTGAGGAACCTGAGGCTCCCAGCTGGTGACAAGCAGACTCTGTGCAGGGGACACGGGGCTCACTCTACCCTGTGACCTGTCTGCTCACAGGCAACAGCCCATCCCTCACTCCACTGTGACCACAGATCACAAACCCCCCTCAGAACAGGTCACGATAGGTAAAGAGAAGTATTTCAGAGGCTGGGTTGAGACCGTAGTTCACAGAAAAGACACCCAAATTTGCACACGGGACGGAGCGGAAGGGAAGCGGCGGGGGAAGCGGCGGGGGAAACGGAGGCCCGACTGGGAGAGGCGGGGCTTGAGGTCACTGCCCGCCTGTTTCTTGGGCTGCTCTCTCGGCCTTGCCTTTTGCCTAACCGTTGATGTTTTAATATGGCGGAAACCCAAATATTTACATGGATTCCAATGAATTTAATTCTAAGGACATCGATGTAAACTTCTTTCTTATAAGCATCAACGGCTGATAGACACACTCAATAACAATACATGAAGCAACATAAATACTTGAATCTTGCACCTAGTAGGAAATTTTTTTAAAAATTGCAAGCAGAGAAACTAAGATTCTGTGTCCCCTTGGAGTAGAAGCCGTGATCCTGGAAGTGACTGTCTCCGTGCAGACCTGGAACGGGGAATACTGAAGGTGCTGAGGCTTTGAGGCGAAGATGATTTAAAAAGGAGACACAGAAGGACCAGGACAAAGGTCGTACTTTTATCTACTTGGAAGAAAGGTTTTCCCTAGGAAGAGGAGATGGGTAAAAATCAGAACTATGCAATTTCTTTTGGTAACTTGTTTAGGTGTCACATGTGTGAACATCCACACTTATATTCCATATCGAGTTAACTGTCTACGAACTGAAAATAGTGTGAAGTCAGCCAGGCTAAACTACTGTTTTCATCACTGGTATACAGTTTTTATTTAAGAATCCTGTTGGACACTATTAAACAGTAGTACCTGGACTAGGTGGTTTTACCTGAGCGTAAATAACAAACACCCAGGGTTTGAATTTCTACTTTTCCACATTGCAAGTTGGGGATTTTAATTTTCTGCTCAGCAGGAGACCTATTAACTAAACACAAAACTCTTACTTTTATTAGCCTTACTGCTTCTAAAATCCCTACTGTGTGTTTGGCAGTCTATCCAAATAATTTTTAAGCTACCTTTTTCACAAAATTTTAAGAAACTTCAACTATAAACTAACTTCCATCTTATAAATATGTGATAAGAGCAACTTCCCACAGACAGTGATTTAGCTGAGGTCTTTTCGGTACAGGACAGATGGGATTTTTTTTAACTCCTCTGATAAGGTTGTGATGAGAGGTGACAACCTGCCGAGTGAAGCTTGGCCTATGGCGTCTAGTTTAGAAGCAAACGCGCAGTTCCCCAGACAGCCCCTGGGTGGGGAGCGCCCAGGTGGAGTCCGCGGGTCTCGCTGGGACGTTAAGGGTCAGTCTCCCTGAACCGATGCGAAGGGCACTAACACATCAGTGACGTGTAACTTCATCAATTGTAAGTTTATAGTATTTAATTATATTAAAATTATATTATGTTAAAATAAACACAATTCCTAGGGAATCTTTTGTTCTTAATACTAGTTTTTCCCGAGAAATCTTGTATTTACTAGAAAAGTACCAAATCTGTGTTCTAGTTCAGTTACTGCCTTAAACTGTACGAGGTTCTTCACCTATAAACAGAGTCTACACTGTTGAGTTCACATGACTGTTATGGTTCCTACACAACACAGTGCTGGAGTTTGAGGGGACTCAATACATAACCATCTGTCTTCAGATGAGCAGTAAGACCAGAGTCGGACATGGAGGCCTTTATCTCCGAGTCTGACAGAAGCTGGCCCGGAGAACGGGCGATGGGGTCGACTTTCCTGAGCCCTGCTGGCCGAAGAGGCCTCCTCGGCCAGGGCGGGCCTGTCCCCAGGTTCACGGTCAGGCCCAGGGCAGTGAAGGCCCGCTCGCTCGCTGCAGGCAGGCCCAGAGCGGAGAGCTAGGAAGTGGGCAGTAGGCTAGGAAGTTCTGCCCACGGTGGGAGAATAAGGGGCCGCAGAGAGGACGGGAGTGTTTGGGCAAAAATACCTTTCAGAAAATCAGGACTAAAGCAGCAATATCTTCCTTTAACAAATTAAACTGTGATTCCCGCCACATCCAGCTACCAGGCAGCAGATCCTGAAAATACAGAAAGGTTTGGGTCGGCGGTTCCCAACCTTTTTGGCACCAGGGACCAGGGCTCCTGTGAGAATCTAATGCCTGGAGATCTGGGGTGGAGCTGAGGTGGTGATGCCCGCGCTGGGGAGCAGCTGCCAGTACAGCTGGAGCTTCGCTTTCTCGGAGGCTGTTTACCTCCTGCTGTGCGGCCACGGACAGGTACTGGTCCGGTCTGCGGCCCAGGGGTCGGGGACCCCTGGTTTAGATTATATTCATCGTAGCAATATGAGTGATACACTGTATAAGAAGCTGGGTTGTTTCTAACCTACCAAAGCATTTTTCTTACAGAGTGATACACTGTATAAGAAGCTGGGTTGTTTCTAACCTACCAAAGTATTTTTCAAAAATTGCATCCTGCCTTTCTCTAGCTGCAGAGTATCTAGGTGAAACTTGATAATCTTTATTTGCAATCAGCTTTTTATTATAAAAATAGACTATAAGCTGAAAACAGACAGGTATAAATTTAGTTATCATATCTAATATCAATTCTCATATGCTCTTGTAACCTATTATCTAGAAGACACTAGTTTCTTACCAATTCTTTTGAAATATTTATGCACATCAAGTCCCAAACAACTTGTGCAGGAGAAATTGTAACATATAAAGTTGATATCTTACGTTCTTCCCTGTATGTTTTGAAGACTGTCCTACATCAACATCTGTAAAACTAACTTTTTAAATAACTACTTAGTAATCCAAAATAAACACTTATCATAATTCAATTGGTCTCCTATTAAAGAACATTTATTTGTGACCACTGTAATTTCAATAACACTTTTTACACCTTTCCTAAGTAGGAAGTCTTCCTAGGAGGGGAATTTGGCTCTTTTGAGGAGTCAAAGCATACATACATTTCACATTTTGAAAGTCAGCCACATTGCCTACCAATGGGTCTGCACCAGTCTATACCAAGAGAACAGAAGAGTGCATTTACCAGCTCCCTGCGTTCCCAGAATCAGCGAACTTCGCCAATCTGGCAGGCTAAAATGTACGTCATTTTAATGTGCATTTTTTTTTACTTACTAATGAGACTGAGGTTCTTTTTTTCCCACATGATTACTGTCTATTCATATTTCTTTAACTATGAATTGCTTTTTGGTTAATTTTCTATTGTGTGGTTTGTACTTATCTCTGCGTTTTAAGAATGTTCCTTCTCTTATCTCTGCCCTTTTTGCAATTATTATACAAGCATATTTCTGTCATTCGATTTTGTTACATAATATCTATACAACTACATTATATGTAGTTGTATAGATATTTAATGAATTATGTTTTCCTTTTTACATTAAGATTTATGAAGTTAATGTGACTGATAAAGTCGATACTATCTTAGGTTTACTTTTCCGGTATCTTTGCGAGCATTCATAAAATAGCCTTTTGTTATTTTCATTGAGAATGCAATAATTACATAGCTATAATGGTTATAGATTAATTTATGGAGAACTAACATTTTCACAATACCAAATCTTTCAATATAAAAACATGCCACATGTTCAGTCCTCCTCTTATGCCAACAGTAGACGTTTGAAGCTTTTCGTGTTGGTCCCACACATTCTGACTGGATTTCATCCTAGATATGTTATCCTTTTTGTTGATAGTATAAACAGGGCTTCTTCTTCCAAAATTTAAGTGTTTACTTGATTTGTGTATGAAAACTTACACTGAGTTCTGCACAATAAGTTTTTTAACCCTACTAAATTCTCTTTTTAAATTTGTTTTCACTGAGATGTTCAGGCTTACCAGAGATAATATTATCTGAAAATAATGATAACGTCATAGTTAATTTGAAAGGCTAACAAGATTTTGATTGACATTTTGAATATTCTTCATGCACAAAAAAAGAAAAAAAAACAGAGAAAATAGCTTTATCTTTATTTCATACCTTAATGTCTTGAACAAAGGTCTTTTTTTTCTTACATTTGCTTTGAATTTCTTGACTACAAAATTCAATATATGGATGGTTTCAATTTTCCTTCTTGACTTTCATATTTGAAAGGAAGAAAGAGTAGCATAAATATAACAAGAATTTGGTCTTCCCTAAGTGACCTTTTATGAGTTTTCTAAATAAGTCTAAGTAAGTAAGAAGTTGGAAATTGTAATACACATCAGAAGCCAGAAATCTCAGTGCCACAAAGCAAATAAATGGTTCTTCACATTTTCATTCAATCAATATTGAATACAGGAGATATAACGAAGATGACAATTGACCCTGTCACCCAGGAATCTGCCATCTTGTTAGGAGGTAATCACTTTACTACAGAGGTGAGCACCAGACAGCAGAACAGGAATTCTT
>NW_011889232.1:439293-444074 GCF_000151845.1 Pteropus vampyrus | reverse complement strand
GATGACAATTGACCCTGTCACCCAGGAATCTGCCATCTTGTTAGGAGGTAATCACTTTACTACAGAGGTGAGCACCAGACAGCAGAACAGGAATTCTTTTCCAGTGGAGACGCTGAGAAAGCACCAGAGAGCAGACAGGCCCGGAACACAGAGGTGAGGAGGATGTTCAAAGTCAATCAGTCAACTACAGCCTGTCAGCCACTGGTTTTGAAACAAATTTTACTGGAATATTTTCTGGTTCCCTGCTTCAGTGACAGAGGTGAGTAGTTTTAACAGAGACCATGTGGCCTACAAAGCCTAAAGTATCGACTCTCTCATCGTTCACAGAAAACGTTTGTCACCACTGTTCTACATCATGCCATCCACGATCGAGTTTCCACAGACAGAAAAGAACTGGGTGATTTCCACTGTTTGTGGGTGTGGCGGGGCGGGCAGTAGAGGTAGATGGATTGGGAGCAGATGGGGCGCATGGAGGAGCAAGCTGGCAGCTGAGGCCAGGCCTGCCGAGTCCGCGGTGGGGACCATGACAGAGGGAGGCTGAAGGACAGGGCAAGACACAGCTATGCTGAGCGAAGTTCTGGCCGCCAGGCCAAACAGTTTAAAACGCATTTGGTAGCAAAATGAATTTATAGACGTTGCTTGAAGGTGGACCGTGGTCAACGCAGAAAAGGAGAAAGATGAATCGGATATGAATCGATGTCTGCGGAGGAGGAGTATTTGCAAAACAGAGACAGACGGATGAGAAGCGGCGTGGCGCCTGGGGCACGTGGCTCCGTCCGCTTCACACAGCACCCACCGCACACAGAGTGAACTGAGTTTCTCTCCTTGAATGAGGAAGAATAGCAAAGTTATTACATTTGTTCAGGACTAAGTTAATGAAAGTAACCCTAGGTCAGCGCTTAGTGGAGGTGGGGCAAATTAAGAAAATCATCCTTGGTCTAACAATATTGAGGAACTTGAAAATAACGTTACAAGAAGAACAGGAGTCACTGAAATAAAGTATTAGTGGAGGAGCCCATTTTACAGCTTTGACAGGAGGCCGTCGGTGTAGCATCGGCAGAGCCAAGCGCCGGGTGAGAGCTCGTTGGCAGTACCCATCTCGCAGCTGCAGACGGCCAGAGCGAGCCGAGGCCAGGCATCGCAGGTGACACACACGCTTTGGGGGCAATCCTTTAAAATTAGAAGGTTTTAATGAAAACCCAATACCTGCTTTCTCTTGAAATAGGTGATTGGACCACAGTGAGACCTGAGCAAGCACGGCAGTGACAGGTACGAGTTGTGGACGGGCCCCTCAGGACGGGCGGGGGTCCCCACTGGGCCACAGCTGCACCTTTCCCTGATGGTTCCTCCCACAGAAGCCAAGTATCATTTGCAATTCATACTGAGCTGGAATTTAGGTTTTTTCTCAGTGGAGATATATTTTTCTAGTGTCACATCTTATCAAAAAAGAGAGAAGGAAAAAGACCAAGATTGTTGTATGTTTCAAGAAAAGAAATGAGAGGCCATGTGTTGTCTGAGACTAAAAATCCAGCCTGACCCGCTGACTAGCAAACTCCTGGCCCCCCGATGTGATTCCTGCCGACAGCTGGGCCTCTGCGCCCCGGTCCCGGTCAAATGGAGCCCAGCAGAGAAACGAGCCCCGGCGGCCAGGCGTGCCGAGGTCGCCGAATAGGGCTACGAAGTGTCCAGAGCTTGATAAAACATAAATGCGACGGTTAAAAATCAATAATACTCTATGTCAGGAAATTAAGAAAACACTAAGGTCAGCAGACGGCGCTGATGGTCACCCCGACGGTCCGGTCTAGCGGAAACGGCCGGATCCCGAGTTCTCCACAACAGAGGCGCGGGCCACCTCCCCGCGCGGCTGGAGCAGGTCGGGACGCGCAGGTCCAGTTGCCTGGGGTGTGCGAACTGGGGTGCGCGCGTGTTTTCTCTCACATGAGGATTTCCTTCAGAGGAGGCACTGCCACCGGATTCCCTTTGGATTTCTTTGCTTTCTCGGAACACAGAACCTGAGGGTGTGTGGCTCGTGGAGCGTCTCACAGGTCACCGGCTCAGTCCACGCGACACCTGCCCCCGGCGACACCTGCCCCCGGCGACACCCGTCCCCGTCCCCACCCCAGGTCTGACTGTCTTCATTTCTAATAACCATCCTCTATGTGTTGTGATTATATCCCAGAAACGTTTCAAATAAAGACTTTTGGGATATTTTGAAGGGATGTTTCGAAGCTGAAGAGGCTACACATTTATTTTAATAAGATTATTCCACCAAGTCCACTGCGCTGAGATTATATCTCCCTGTACAGATAAGCGCCCCAGAGCACCGCGGCGAAACCGATAACTGTGTTAGAAGTGGACAATATCCTGTTTGTGGAAAATCCATATTTGCTGTGACACCAAGTTATCTTTTTAGCCCAGTTAAGGGGAGACAAAAGTAAGGGAGCCGATTTTTCTCGGCCTAGTTAAGTAACCATGCAGGGGGCCTGACTCGCCCCGACTCTGTTTGTGGCCTCTCTGTTATGCGGACGCCGAGGTGCTCGAATAATTTTTCAGACAGTATCCAATTAATCTCTAGCTATGTAGGTGGCAGTGTTTCAGATTAAATTATCTTCCAGTCTCGCCCTCATTAGAAAAAGAAAAGAGATGTCAAGCATATAACAAAGCATCTTGTCAAAAATGATTTCACTGTTGAAGAAGCTTTGCAATGGCAGGCAAACCACCCCCATCGGCTCCTGCAAACCCAGTCCGCCCCCGGCCACTCCTTTGAGAGGTGGCCGTATGTGACCACTGGGGCTACATCTCCCTGGAAAGTAAGACAGTGGGCAGCCTCTTTCAGGGCGTGTGACGGAAACGGAGAATCCCAACTGGGAAGCCAAGCAGCGTGTGACGAATTCACCTGACGGGAGCCCCAGAAGAGCAGGTTAGCATCGCAGTGAGCGCTACCGGCCTGTGGACAGGAGCATGTCCCGCGGGGCGACGCTCATCAACCTTTCATACTTTATTGTATGAAGAAGGTCCGAATAATTAGAATGTAGAAAATGCCGAACAGAGACATGTAAGACGTGACGCCGACTTCCTGTGAAGTTGTCTTCTCAAACACTTTAACAGGCCTGTGAACTGTTTCTGGCTAACACTGGCTCCCTCGAAAACATTCTCTTACCCCTTTCAAATTTACTTGCAGAAGCAATAAACCAAAGGATCCGTTTGATTCAAATAGTGCCTTTTACAAACACGATTATGAAACCAGCACAGAGATAAAGAAGTATATTCGGGGGCGGGCGGTGGAAGCAGTGCTTTAGGATCACATGAGAACAAAAAATATTAGCGACATCGCGGAAGTCCTGAGAAATCTAGTTACATGAAAACAATAATGAAGCATCTCCCTATACTTTTGTATCATGTCATTCATTCATTCGTTTGACAAATACTCACTGAGTGTCTACTAAATTTCAGCGCCTGAGCTGGGTACATGAAAGATGAATATGGCAGACGTGACACAAAACTTCAAGAACTGGATAGCTCAGCGAAGCGTGGGGACAGACGGGCAGCTGTGCCTCAGTGTCGCAGCGGAATCACACAGTTCGGGGTCCCATAGCAGCAGTCCAGGCGTGGGGGGGGTCAGAGAAGGGTCCCCAGAGGAAGTGATGTCTAATCCACAAGGAGCGGGCCAGCAGACCGAAGACGACAAGGGCCTTCTAGGCAAACAGGTTCCCTGTGTTTTGCAGATAAAAGAACCTGTAGATCGAGTAGGAAACGTGCCTTCCCGAGCACGCTGCGGCAGAGAAACGCCAGAACTGTGTGTCAAGTCCCGTGGGCGTGTGTCTCTGCGAAGGGGCCGCAGTGTTTCCCATCATGTTTGCATGGCCCTGTGGACAGAGGCTGAGAAAAGGACGTGCAGAAAGAGAAACGATAAGTATTCCACACTAGTGTGAGAGAGTGCGCGTTCCGTGAGTGAGCAGAGCAGAGCAGCTCAGGAAAAGCGTGAGTGTCCCCAGCGGGGGCAGCAGTGCCAGAGCGAAGGCGGGAAAGACACTTGGACATGGGAGGGGCGGCTGGGGGAGCAAGAAAGGAGAAGAGAAAATGACAAAAGAGGGTCCTTATCATGGCAAAGAGAGCAGCCTTCGAAATTGCTTCGAAGAAAGAAGCCCTTGCCGGGTGACTTCCCCAAGCCGCTAGGTCTGCGGGGCGGCCGCTGCGGCGCCCTGCCGCCTCCCCCGGGTCGTCATCCCCCCAAAGACTCCACTTCACCAACACGCAGCTACACTTTTCTGCCCCCCGCCCGTGCACCACTCCTGCCTGTGCTGATATGTCCCGATCTCACCCCCCAAACACTATCCGTCTCCGTTTAAATATTACCTCCTACATCATGTAAGCAGTCCTATTTATTTATGTTTATTTCTTATACCAATATTTCAATGAAATCTTATTCTTTAACAGAGCCCACATCCTTGTAACTGAAAATTCAACAAGTACTGATGCCTACATACCAGGCCATTATGCTGGGTAAAAAGAAAAGAAATCAATTAAAAATGGCCTCTGCCCCCAATAAGCTGAAGTGAGTCTTCCATCAAACCAGTGCAATGAAATGAGCTGTCTTCCTTATTTAAAAACCAGGCTTTTTAAAATTAGGAGCGGGAAACCCTAGGATGTAGTAAAAAATTAATAACACCAAAAGTTAGTGCTGTAGAAAAGCGGGTCTCTTTCGATGCTGACCCTCAAGATTTAAAGTGCTTTCCCTCGAGAGTCAAAACCTCTTGGCAGTTCTTACGTATTGTTAAAAG
>NW_011889232.1:436462-438153 GCF_000151845.1 Pteropus vampyrus | reverse complement strand
GTTCATTCACACTGTTTACCTTTTCTAATAGACCTTTTGGAATATTTGTTGAGGGTACTATCAATTATTTACCTAATAACCATTTCTAGGTCTGTCTGTTGACTGTTAACCCCTTTATTGTGTCTCGCCTTTTCTTGCTTCTTTGACACCTGTTATTGCTTATTTTATGATGAACATTGTATCAGGACTGAGGACATAGTCTTCTAGAAGGGGTACACTTGCCTTCTGGCAGGCCACGAAGTGCGGGGACCGGTCAGCTGAATCTGAATTTGAGCCCCGTTTGGCTGTTTACTTACATCTTCGAGTCGGTCAAGCCCCGAGGGAAGCTTCAGGACATCCTTCTCAACAGCACCTGAGAACTCAGCACTAAAGAGGCTCTAGATGTTTCATTGCCCTTGCAGACAGCTGCCTGGTTTCACACCGGGAGCATCTTTCCCTGCCTCCTTAGCCTCCTGCCAGCATTTTGTTTCACTAGTGATTCGCTTTCTCTCCCGCTCCCGGTTTATTGTGCACACACGGGGTCTCTCTCTCTCTCTGTGCCGCGCCAGCTTCCCAGGCCTCTGCAATGCGGCCAGCAAAGGCGTGCTGGGCCCCAGGGAACGCCTCTCGGTGTCCCTGCTCCTCTCAAGCCTTCGGCAGTCACCACCTGCCCTTGGCAGAGTCTGGGGGCCGTCGAGGGGATCCTCTCGGCTCTCCCGATTCTCCATTGCCTTGCGCTCAATGACATCCCTAGCTCTAGAGGGTTTTCCTCACTTCCTCAGCTTTTGCTCGGCCATGCCTCAGCTTTGTCCTTGCAAAGGCCCCACAGAACCAGCGGGGCCCGTGGGAGAGAGTGGCTGGGGGGACACGTGTGCCGTGCCTGGACTTTCTCAGGATCCTAAACCACCGCGAGCTCCTCCCAGAGGTTCCAAATTCATTAACATTTAGCTGGCTTCTCCGTACCCGTCACTGGCAGATGTCTACTTCGGAGGCCTCGCGGCGACTCAGAGCAGCTGGGGGCTCTCCCTCCACTCTCTGGATTTTCAGGTCATTTAAGTTTCTTTGCTTCCTCAGGTCTTGGGTGGGTTTAAAAAACTATGATTTCATACCATAACTGATTGTTCTCATTGTCGGGGTGGGGGCAACGTTCTCTTACGATTTTCAGAATCTCACCTGGACGTGGCAATCCGCAAGCTCACATCTAAGCTCTATGTGTTAACCGTTCTAGTTCTCAGATTCATGGCTTCATCGTGGCCTCGCCTCGATTTTAGAGTTGGAAGCTGAGTCACAGGGAGATTAAATCACTTGCTCAGGTTGCAAGGTAGTAAGTGGTCGATTCAGGGTTTTAACCTAAGGAGCAGTAACCCAATTTATTATTTAAACCCAACTTATTATTTCCCTGGTTTGAACTAGATCATAAGTCAGTCAGAACTGGGCGGGCTTCCCCGAGTCTGCCGTCCTCCAGGGGGCCGTCCACGCTGTTCCCAAAGCCCGGACGGCCCCGCCCTGGGCGATCTGCTCTGACTCCTGAGCATCTCCCGTTCTTCTTTCTGGATCCGGTCTCTCCGCCGGTCCTCCGAGTGGCCTTGTACATCCTCCGAGTGGCCTTGTACATCCTCCTCGCCCTTGGAAATTATTCTAGTTTCCCTGTGTTTCCAGACTTTTTGATTGCTTGGGAATGGATTATATATTTTCAGCTTAACAATGGGACC
>NW_011889232.1:430691-434247 GCF_000151845.1 Pteropus vampyrus | reverse complement strand
TGTCTGGAGGCCAAGAGCTGGGAGCCCACGTGCTGAGAAGCCCGCCCTCCGGGGGCTCCGACGGGGACGCCGACCTCGTGGCTCCCCCAGCTTCTGGGGGCTGCCAGCGACTCCTGCCGTTCTCGGGGTGCAGCTGTACCCCTCCATTTTCGGCCTCTCTTTTCACGTCACTTTCTCCTCTTTCTTCTTTGCGCCTGGGTATCTCAAATCTCCCTCCTTTTCTCTTTAGAGGGAGACCAGCCATTAGATTTAGGGAGAGGATCTCATCTGAAGACCCTTACCTACATCTGCAAAGACCCTGTTTTCAGATAAGGTCACAATCACAAACATCAGGGGCTAGCACGCCATTTGACTCATGTCAGAGTGAATGGCACAGAGAGGGCTCGGTGAGCAGGGGCGAGGGCCACGCAGCCCTAGAGTTTCACCTCAGACTCCAGGCCAGGCGGGGGTCTACACGGTCCCAGAAACGTGAGATGCTTTTGGAGAGAAGGAGGCCAGCAAAGGAATCTGAGAAACTGTTCAAGGTTTGTATCCAGAACATACACCAAATTGAATAATCGAGTGGAAGGTTTTCACGTGGCGGTGAGGACTGAAAGGGATGCCCATTCCTTCCATCACGCGCTCACTAAGAACTCTCGGTGAGCCTGGAACTGTGGGTACCAAGGTAATGCAGGCGCAGACCTTAAAGATCTTACAATCGAACAGGCAGGCAGAACGTGCACGACACATCGGCATAAGCTGCACGCATGAGGGACGGCAGGAAGGGGAGAAACGGCCAGGACTCCTCTGGGGGGACACGGTCGGAAAAGCGGAAAAGTGCAAAGCACTTTGACATCCGTTACATCACCCGACCCTCCACGCGATCCTAGGAAGCAGGCTAGTTTGAGGGGAGCAGACCCTGAGAGCCAGGTCGATAAATTACCCAGATTTCCCTGTTGGAAGGGTACGAATTTCAGGCTAAAACTCGGGAATGTTGACTTTGTTCATATTTCTCATTGCGCTTGCCTTTCACATCAGGCGACCACCTCTGTTCTTCCTTATTAATTCGGGGTTCTCACCCTGGTACAGTTAGTTTTTCCCTCCGCAGGAACATGTTAGTCAGGTGATATTTACTAATAAAATGATCTGTTAGTGAATTAATTGGAGCTGTCTCCTGCTTTATCTGGTCTTCTGGTCATCTCTTCCCTGATCGGGCTAAGAGAATGGATTTAAGGAGCGCCGCAGCAGACAGCTGAGGTTTGTAGTTTGTAATCTGTGTTTGAAGACCCCAGGAATAAAGGTCCCACGGTGATAGGGTCATGCTTATTCTTGTCAACGGTTTTTGCACATGAAAATATATAGTTATTACACATGAATTATTTAAAGCATATTGTGACACCAAATATGAAGGTAAAGTCAAATGCTAAGGAGTCAAACGGCATTGTGCCAAACACTCGGGTGGATTACCTTTGACAAAGAATGAAAGATCTTTCTGCTGCTTCCGGGGGCTAAAAAAATTCCTGCTAAAACAGCAAACTTCATTCATATAGGACTGGCAATCTCCATTAACCTCAACAAATTTAATTTTCCAAAGATGAAAAACTATACTTAAAAATCACTGCACAGTCATTATATACAGAAAAAATATATTCACCAATTATGTAATGGTAGAGATATATTCCAATAGTAAAGGCAGCTGAAGCCTTCTCTTTATCACCAGTAGTCAGAAGCTTTAGTGAAAACGTAGCAATAACTGTATATCTTGATGTACTTTATCTTCTTTATCAGTAAAGTTAGGGATCATGGTCACTTTGTTCAGCAGTTGCACCGAGTCTACTAAATCGGCATCTCTCAGTAACTGAGCCCGCTGGACACGGGCGCTCTGGGACAACAGTGAGTCAGGACCGGGGGAAGCGGGTTCGCCGTGCCTTGCTCAGAAATGGCAAAGCCCACTCCATCGCCGAGCCTAAGTTTTGGAGCTTTTTAAAGAAAAAATTATAGGGGGCCATGTGCTTTTAGCATAATTCCATCTGTTTTATCACCCAGAGCTTTTAACACCCTCAGACTCTAAGGAGACAAATGATCACATTTTGTCATCTTTTCTTCTTGGAATAAAGTTGGGAGGGGTAGGGAAAATTGGCAGAGAAAATGACAAATTCTATTTTAAGACTGACACTCTGGGAAATACAGAAAATTAAAGGGATCCAACCCCCTAAGCAGGAGAAGGGCATGACATGAATTATAACTTGCTTTACCCTTCGAGGTACGCGCTACCTCGTCAAAAGAGTTACGTGCTGTTCCATGCTAGCACGGTGGCCGCATACTCCAGAGTCAAGCCAGCCAGTGACGCTTGCGGAAGGCGGCCAATGCCACCGCCCCACACACCGCTTCCCTCAGTGTCCGTGGTCTCACCGTCAGCACTTCGGCTCGCCAGCCAATCTCTCACCTGTCACTGGAACATGTTCCTCATGGAGAACTGGTTTTTAGAAAGTAAAACAAGAACTCATTTTCAAGGTATGCAGTCTGTTTTTGAAGTCCGTGGGGAAGGAGTTCTGAAAGTGACATGGTCATTTTCCTAATTGTTTCTAAGTGTGAAGAAAAAATACAAAATAACCAAAGAAAAATTTCAGTACATTTAAGCACCTATTTAAATAGAGCAATGACGCAACGCTTCTTTTTTTATTTTATAATCTCTCTCAGAGTGACTAGAAAAGACAGAGGCCTAGAAGCGCATACACCTGAACTTGACCGCCAGCCCTGCGCTTACTCGGGTGAGTGACCACGGGGAGCGGTCTGAAACCTCTTGGGCCCAGTTTCTTCATTTATTTAATGCAGATAATATCACCCTCCTTTCCATGTTATTAGATTTTTATGAACCCAAATAACGTGAGTAGAAGTGTAATTTATAACTTAAAATAATAAATGCTACATAACGATGAATTAAAAGTTAAGAATCCTTCTCAGACATACATTCCTGAACTCAGATTTGAATGTTTGGAATTACACGGAAGGACTAAGCATTATCTGACTTTAACTTCCTTGCTCATCAGTGTGGCCACAGAGATGCAGGCACGTAACTCCAGGCATGCGGACAAGAGACAGCTAACCTCACACATCTACCTGCAAAAGAGCAAACGAGCACCGGCCACAGACGGCCACAATGATGACTGCCGCAGAGGGAAACGGGCGTGCACAGTGCCACCACTACCGCGTCTGCGTCCTGCTCGACCACCTGCCCGACTGTGACAAAAACCACTTTACTACTGAGGGATCATTCAGCTCTCCCCCCTGTCATTCAATATCCTGTGCAGGAGCCAGAAAGAACGACTCATCGGCCCCCCAATGTCTTAGGCCGTTTACAGACTTCCGCTTTCCCTTACACCATCCCGTAAGTCTGGAAAGTTCTCCTTGTGACTTCACTTACCTCCACAGAGCCCAGACCAGAAAAGGGGAAGGGGATTAAAAAATACAACTTCCAGTTATAAAATCAGTCATGGGGATGTGATGCACAGCATAGGGAACAGAGTCAGCAATAACACTGTGATAACTATATACGTGACAGATGGCTACTTGACCT
>NW_011889232.1:424512-430641 GCF_000151845.1 Pteropus vampyrus | reverse complement strand
GACACTCTGGGAAATACAGAAAATTAAAGGGATCCAACCCCCTAAGCAGGAGAAGGGCATGACATGAATTATAACTTGCTTTACCCTTCGAGGTACGCGCTACCTCGTCAAAAGAGTTACGTGCTGTTCCATGCTAGCACGGTGGCCGCATACTCCAGAGTCAAGCCAGCCAGTGACGCTTGCGGAAGGCGGCCAATGCCACCGCCCCACACACCGCTTCCCTCAGTGTCCGTGGTCTCACCGTCAGCACTTCGGCTCGCCAGCCAATCTCTCACCTGTCACTGGAACATGTTCCTCATGGAGAACTGGTTTTTAGAAAGTAAAACAAGAACTCATTTTCAAGGTATGCAGTCTGTTTTTGAAGTCCGTGGGGAAGGAGTTCTGAAAGTGACATGGTCATTTTCCTAATTGTTTCTAAGTGTGAAGAAAAAATACAAAATAACCAAAGAAAAATTTCAGTACATTTAAGCACCTATTTAAATAGAGCAATGACGCAACGCTTCTTTTTTTATTTTATAATCTCTCTCAGAGTGACTAGAAAAGACAGAGGCCTAGAAGCGCATACACCTGAACTTGACCGCCAGCCCTGCGCTTACTCGGGTGAGTGACCACGGGGAGCGGTCTGAAACCTCTTGGGCCCAGTTTCTTCATTTATTTAATGCAGATAATATCACCCTCCTTTCCATGTTATTAGATTTTTATGAACCCAAATAACGTGAGTAGAAGTGTAATTTATAACTTAAAATAATAAATGCTACATAACGATGAATTAAAAGTTAAGAATCCTTCTCAGACATACATTCCTGAACTCAGATTTGAATGTTTGGAATTACACGGAAGGACTAAGCATTATCTGACTTTAACTTCCTTGCTCATCAGTGTGGCCACAGAGATGCAGGCACGTAACTCCAGGCATGCGGACAAGAGACAGCTAACCTCACACATCTACCTGCAAAAGAGCAAACGAGCACCGGCCACAGACGGCCACAATGATGACTGCCGCAGAGGGAAACGGGCGTGCACAGTGCCACCACTACCGCGTCTGCGTCCTGCTCGACCACCTGCCCGACTGTGACAAAAACCACTTTACTACTGAGGGATCATTCAGCTCTCCCCCCTGTCATTCAATATCCTGTGCAGGAGCCAGAAAGAACGACTCATCGGCCCCCCAATGTCTTAGGCCGTTTACAGACTTCCGCTTTCCCTTACACCATCCCGTAAGTCTGGAAAGTTCTCCTTGTGACTTCACTTACCTCCACAGAGCCCAGACCAGAAAAGGGGAAGGGGATTAAAAAATACAACTTCCAGTTATAAAATCAGTCATGGGGATGTGATGCACAGCATAGGGAACAGAGTCAGCAATAACACTGTGATAACTATATACGTGACAGATGGCTACTTGACCTATTGTGGCGATCACTTCATAAGGTACACAAACATTGAGTCACTATGTTGTCCACCTGAAACTAAGATAACATTGCATGTCAAATATCATTAAAAAATAAATATAAAGTAAAAATACGCAAAAAAGAATGCGCAGCAATGCAAATTATAATATTTACTCCTACACCCAAGTAGATTATCTTCTATACCATACTCTGAAGCCCAATCTTTTAGGGAAAGTCTCAAAAACATAAGTTAGAGCCAGGAACCCATGTCAATCCTTTAATACAAGGAAGCAGGACCATCTCGGGGCAGACAGACGATTCATGTGGAGTCCAGGGCATCGAGGGCGAGTGCTCCCGGAGAAAAAACGGCCAGAGATGCCGTCTCCCAAGACTGGAAACTGGCCGTGTGTCCCTCCCGCCATACTGTGCTGGTCAGAGCACTACGGAAGCCGCCTATGTGTAAGGGAAGGGGACACAGACGTCATGCCTCAGTGGGAAGAATGTCAAATAATTCGTGGCCTCTTGAATCCATCACGCCCAGAAACAAGCTCAAGACTGAAAGTGCACTTACGTTATGGCAAAGTATTAACGGCTTTGGGAAAGGAAATCGAGGGCATTCGAGACAAGGGCGAGGTGCCCCCATGGGGGCGGAGGCGAGGACGCGTCCTCGGGAATGGGAAGTCAAGTCCACGGGAAGAAGACACGCCAGACACCAGGGAACGCGTGCCGATGAGAAGTGAGAAAATGAGAAACACCGATTTTTCTAATTTAACTGTAAGGCAGTTAGGTGGTAGCCGAACTTCTACTTGCTGAGAAGAGGCGCTGTGACAGTCATATTTAAGAAAGACGACGTGGCAGCGGTGGATTGGGACTGGGAGAGCTTGATTCCGGGAGGCCAGCGGGCGGGGCAGCGCATTCTCCTGGGGAGCAGGGCCACGGCCAGGGCCACCCCCGGGCAGGGACGTCGGAACGGAGCTCGGTCAGCACAGCCTCACAGGCCTCACCACGAAAACCGGATTGTATGTGGGAAAAAAAATGCTGACCCCGGTTTGTCAACCGCGCCTCACACAACCACGGTGCTCAGGCGGCTCAGCTGTCTTTACTCACTTCGTTTGTGTACTGGTTACTTTCACGACCTACTGTGCACGAGGCTGTGCCGGGGTCATCGTCACGACCCCACAATGACGGCGCTGACATTCCCCACTGTGTCATCTATGCTGTTCAGTTAATGAGTTAATAACACATAGTCTAGAATAATATAAAAATAGTCATGGATTTTAGCTACAGAAAGTAAACTGCTTTTTCTAGGAATCACAACTCAAATTTTCCCCATTCCTCTTGTCATACATTTGCTCGCTGGTGATCAGAAAATTAATTTTGTCAAACCGAAGCAGAAGAAATGTAACACCAAATGTCCAAAACGGATTCCACAAAGTGTCTGAATAAACAGAGTAAGTTTATTTCACACTATGGAATTTTACGTGATTATAATGTAAGTACCAAGGGGAAAAAAAAGCTGCAGAAAGAGTTGTCAACTAAACGATATAAATTCAAAACCTCACAAAATTATCTTTAGCTTCAAACACACTGTATGTACATAAAGTTAACCTAAGACTTTAATTCACACATTTTAAAGATCTCTCCATTAGAGCATTTCTGAGTATTTTAATAGCAGTCATCTATTTTGTTATCCTAATCTGACAGAAAGTGAACTTGTAGTTAAGTTATTTATACACATACCCTGCAAACAGCTGTGAAAGTGTGAACATACAAAATGAAATGCTGACTGCTTTTTATATTCCTGGGATGTATTATATTATAAAAACAAAAGTACTTATGATCTGGCACAAGAACATAAGTACAAAAAATTGTCTTTTTTCTTTTGATGACTATAAGCTTTCAGAATCACGACTTCTGAAACAAATTAAGTTTGGATAACAAAAACGTTCTTGTTAATATGACCAGCCCACTATAACCCAATGTACATTATTTATTTACCTAGTAATATAACAAGATGGTAAACACTTATGCTCAAATAAAACTGTTTGTGGGAAAATCAAATAAAAGCATTCTCATTTCTCAAATTTAGTAAGTGCCCCCAAATCTTCACATTTTCCACTTTAAGCACATTCAGCACTGTGCATTTTATGTTTCAGAGAAAAGAACAAAAAAATTTCACCACTTTTGACTAACTATATTCAGGATACAGAAACCCAACTCATAACTAAATTAAACATAATCTTAAAAATTAACATTTCTACTGATCTGTGGAGAAGAGTGGTCTTATCTGAGAGTGAAGGGGCTGAATAAAGGTTCAACAGAGGGTCGCTTTTTCCTGTCACTTTACATATTTATTTTTGAAAATGGGAGAGAATGGAGAATGCGGAGGAGAAAGCTGAAAGGAAGCGAGCGGGTGATGATGGAGGCAGCCGTAACCAAGGCGACGGGAGCTGGGGTTCTTGGGGTCCCGGCAGCGGCTGCGGGGAGGGGGCAGAGAGCGGCCTCGGTGACCTTCCAGGAGAAAGGGCAGGGGTTCACACGTGCTCAGTAAATCAACCAGAAATACCATTTAAGGAGCTCAGTCTATCAAGGGAATGATGTATTCTTTGTATATATGGCAACAAGCATGTCATCTAAGGATGGCTTGTGTAGAATCTGCATTAAACATACACAGAAGAAAAATAGATGTAAAGGAATCATGACGTGTAAAGAAAGCCAATCCTCCAACAGTGTAATGTATTTCAAATAAATAAATAAATAAATAAATAAATAAATAAATAAATAAATAACATCAGCTTTTGCAAATCTGTCACTTTTAAATAATTTCTCCCGGCTTGAGATTCAAATGTCATATCATATATTTAACAAAAATGAATCTGTTTATATCTCCTCTTAAAGGAAGTCATGTACAATTTCTAAATTATAATGCTTTCATTACACAATGAAGGAAAAATAACCATTCAATTTTAAAAATAAACTTGATCAGAACCTATAACCCATATAGTCTGTCTTCATTGGCACATCATATCTAGACTTACAGCCTTTGTCAGAGGCTATAATCTTGAATTTTCTAGATATACTAAATTCCATTCTTGAATCAAGCCCAAATAATAAGGAGCTGCACACGCAGACCTCATCGGGCTGGCCCTTGGCAGAACTGCTTTGGCTGGAGTTTCCTTGGCTGTTATGCTACACACTTCACTTAAGACCTTTTCTAAGAAATGGCCAATGAGTTTCATTTTGTATTTACTGTCAGATGACACTCACCACTTCACACGATGTCTCTGTATGAGGAACTATGGAAGTCTTTCTCTGCAGTGTGGGAATAACTACAGTTCTACGAATCTCTTTTAACCCAAAAAGCACTGCATTTGACTTTGTATTTTCCTTTTTGTGTTGACTGCTGGGATTTCCATCACTTTTAGGCACATTTGAATTAATGTTAACTTATTGACGGTTCTGCTATCATTTTTTAAATCTTTTTTTCTATCATTTCTTCCCTTATCTACTTCATTTAATTTTATTGTCTTGTATCTCAAGTATTTTTGAAAACCACATTAAATCTTTTTGGAGAGGTGTATAGAATTTTTTTTTTTTACATATAAGAATTTTAGGTTAAGAAGGATGTTTTCCTTAAATGCAAGAATCAGTAACATATAAAGACAGAGGAGAGCTGGTCAAAGCAATAATGAGGAAGAAAACAGACAATCCAAGAGGCATCCTTGGGTTGAAATTAACCCCTAACTTTGTTGCTTACAAATCATTTTTGAATGGATTTGGGGAGGCAGATCCATCCCTTGATCTGAAGAGGTTCCACTGGCTTGTCCCCTGCAAGCATCACCCTTCGATGCTGACTGAAAAGCTGGGAGTTGGAAGCCCATGCCCACCTCAGAACAGGAGATTAAAGCTTGTTTGGATCCTTCCCTTCTTCCTCAATACTTGCCCCTTACGCGTCCTTACAAGCTAATGGAGAAACGTCCAGCCTTCTCCTTTTCCAGGCACGTTTTCCAGGTCAGAAGCATCCTCGAGCCAGAGTGCATGGGTTCGAATCCCAGACCCACCACTGACTTTGCACCAGTTAGAGAACCACGCCATGTCTCAACGTCTCCATCTGTATAATGGAGATAAATACAGTAGTGTCCCCTCATTTGAGTTTCAGTTACCTGCGGCAAACCAGTCTGGAAATATTAAGTGGAAAATTCCAGAAACAAACAATTCATAAGCTTTAAATTGCACGTTGAGTAGCATGATAAAATCTTGTGCCACCCACTCTGTCCTGCTCAAGACGTGAACATCCACACTGTGTATGTTCCTGGCTCAGCGGTCGCTTAGAAGCCCTCTGAGTTGCCAAAGAGAGAGACAGGTGGACTACATTCACATAACTTCCATTACAGCACATCATTATAACTGTTCTATGTTACTATTAGTTGCTGTTGTAGATCTCTTATTGTGCTGAATTTATGAATTAAACTTTTTCATAGGTATGTATGTATAGGAAAAAGCATAGTATATATGCACCTGCTGGTTGGAACATGTTCCCCAATGGATAAGGGGAGACTGCTGTAGTATCTTCTTCACAGAGCTGTTTACAGAATTTAGTCAATAGCGTCTGACACACACAGTAAGTGCTCGATAACTTCATTCAATAAGAACGAATGACCTGAACATTGACTTCTTTCAGGTAGCAGCTAACTAATTTCAAAACTCTCTATGTTAACATATTTATGTTACTTCTTTGGGA
>NW_011889232.1:419906-423787 GCF_000151845.1 Pteropus vampyrus | reverse complement strand
TGAGTAGCATGATAAAATCTTGTGCCACCCACTCTGTCCTGCTCAAGACGTGAACATCCACACTGTGTATGTTCCTGGCTCAGCGGTCGCTTAGAAGCCCTCTGAGTTGCCAAAGAGAGAGACAGGTGGACTACATTCACATAACTTCCATTACAGCACATCGTTATAACTGTTCTATGTTACTATTAGTTGCTGTTGTAGATCTCTTATTGTGCTGAATTTATGAATTAAACTTTTTCATAGGTATGTATGTATAGGAAAAAGCATAGTATATATGCTTTTATACATAGGTATGTATGTATAGGAAAAAGCATAGTATATATGCACCTGCTGGTTGGAACATGTTCCCCAATGGATAAGGGGAGACTGCTGTAGTATCTTCTTCACAGAGCTGTTTACAGAATTTAGTCAATAGCGTCTGACACACACAGTAAGTGCTCGATAACTTCATTCAATAAGAACGAATGACCTGAACATTGACTTCTTTCAGGTAGCAGCTAACTAATTTCAAAACTCTCTATGTTAACATATTTATGTTACTTCTTTGGGATTTTTGGAGGTTACTTCTAACAAGAACCTTCTGAAGAAAATATCAAAGACTCGCTCACCACCATGATTTGGTTCATGAAATTGGTGGACGAAACGATCAACCATCTTAACATAATACTGCGTTAGGAAGGAAGGACCTCAGCACTCTCTCCAAAAATGCTCTCTAAAAACTGCAATATATTTATTAATGCAGTTTTTGCACTTGGGTATAATTATCCATCTTAACTGAAGATGTGGAGCACTCAATGGAATTCAGTTTTATTCCGACACTATTTCTCTAAAACACTAGAGCTTAAAACAGAAGAAGGATCCTAAGAATGAGAAAAGCCTAGAAAGTAAATGAGATATAAAAAAGAACACTCTACAATTCCAGGAAGATGCCCTTACACAGGGTATAGAGAAGTTGAAGAAGGCTAAATAGATTATTCCAGACACCGTTAAAGGCAATGTATTTTCAGCCATATTTTTTTGAAATCTGATAGAAAATGAAGTAAAACACAATGACATTTTTCTTGATAAATTTGTGATTTTGTTTTTGGTTTAAATTATGACTATTCTTTAGAAATAATGAGAAGCAGAAAAGATTCAATTTATGTAATAAAATTTTTAAAAACATACTTGAAGAAACGGAAGAAAATTAATACTTTGTTTTCTTAGCCCGCTCACAATGTCTTCTGATCCACTTTAGTCTACTCAGAAAAGACTCTGCTTCTCCCACTTCCGAGAAGACCTGTCCTGAATCTCACTGTGTCACAGACCGCTGCGGTCTGGCTGAGGAACACCGGACACCGAGGGAGCCTTCGCTTGGGCATCGCCGGTCCCTGGGCCGCGCCACCTCGGCTCCCCGTGGCCGTGAATGTCGGCAGATCTAAAATAGCTGGAGACTGAACATTTATTTTTTTAAAAGGTACTCGATTTTTCTTTTTGATTTGGGGGGAAAAAGACTCCAGGCTCCAGATGACAAACTTCATTCTGCTCCTTTGGACATGCCGCCAATTCCAGTGGTGTCCCGAATTACAAAATCCACATCCGCAGCTGCCCTAGGTTCACAGACACGCCGGAACCCTGCCGCCTGGGGGGAAGGCCAGCCAGTGGTGGGGAGACACCGAACTACGGTGAAGACAGTTCTTTTAAAGAAACCCCTGACAGCTTTGCTCCACGTTACGCGCCATTTCTGCATAAAGGGTGTCAGAAGACGTGGGCATCCAGGTGGGGAGAGGCCGGGGAGCCGCTCGGGGACGGCACGCTCCGCCGCCGCCCTCGCCCCGCGCGCGGGTCGCCAGGAAACCGCAGTCCTATTGCAAATTTGTGAGTCTGTGGTTACTAGTTTATGAACAGTACAAGTAACTTTTTCCTCTGTGTAATGAGGACCTTGTAAAAAAAATTATGCAGGCTAAAAACTGTTTATTTAAATCAAGAATTTACAAAGTTCGGAAATTCCTTCAAAATACAGCCAAGAATCAAAACTTTTGGGTTTATAAGGCTTGCATAGTCACACTATTTTGTGGAAGTCAGACTTAATGTGCCTTATTTGAATTAGTCTGCCTCACTTTACCTATCAAAATGCTATGTATTGAAAGGTACTGTTTTAGTTCTGGGGTTGGAGGGGCCTTGGTTTGGGAAGAAGCAGAAACGACCCTAGAACATCTGCGGCGGGCTCCATCGGTGACGGCCACACCAATGCAGCCTGGTTCGTGTATCTTAACTCAGCTTCCCAGCCACACACCGCATCCCAAAACCCAGCCGGTCTTCTGAAGAACACGGGCCTTTGGGGCCAGTGGCTTGAGTATGCCTGGAAAAATGGTCACCCTTTATGGTATCCCTCGTCACCGTAAAACCAAGGCCTCTGTCGCAGTTTTATTTTTCTCCATAGATTTATCACCACCCCAAATACTATATATTCTACTTTCTCCTTATATAGTTTCTTTCATTATATGTCTATTCTTTTTTTCTCTCTCTCATGCAAGCTTGAGAACAAGATTTATATTTGAGCTACTAATATTCAACTATCACTGTAGTCGATAATTTTCTGGACAAAACACGAGGGCAGCATAACTGAAATTTAATTGACACCTGCAAATTTATACTTTCAAGTGAGGAATAATTTCTATCACAGACAGAGCAGGTGATAAAACAAATCACGTGGTTTAGGTCACATGACAAACTATTCAGTCCTACTCTAGTTGAGCTGATGATCTCTCAAACTGCTTTTCTCATATCCATCAAGGGCATTCTCAGGCAGTTCACAATTTTATGGTGAGCATTTTCAAAAAGTAGCAGAAGTAACAAAGCTCGTATCATTTCTTGATTGGTAAACTGACACTCCACAGTGGCAAGCGTCCCGCCCCCATCTAGACAGGCTCCGCCCCCGCTTTCATTGGGAACCCTCACAGCCCTCAACATTTATTTTACTTCCTCAGAAATATGAAATCTCAGTACACATCACGGAACTTAGATTCTGCTTATAAATGAGCAAAACGCCCCATTTAAAATCTACAGCACTTAGACAAAGTCTTAATTCAATGCTTTATAGCTCTCCAGCATCATTCACTCTATATGTGAAACGGGAGGACACCACTGGAGCTTTCGAAACAAAGCTTGTTGGCTTGAATGGAAGCAAATGTATATAGTTACCCAGATATTTCTCAGTAGAGTAAAAATATTTATATAACAGAAGGATCCTCAAAATTTACAATCACAATAAACATTGCCAATCTACTTAACATACAACAGGCATCAGACCGAGAGGCTTATAGTGTTCGCCCATTAAAGCCTCACTTCCAACCCTGACGCCATTCTTCCCAGTTGCCAGCTGAGAACACGGAGGCTCCAGAAGTCAGCAAACTGCCAGGATCGCACAACGAAAGGCAGGTGAGGACTTGACTCCAGACGCCAACGACTCCCTGGCTCAAAGTGGGAGAGGCTGACAGGTGTCGGCCGCCGGCAGCGGAGGGCTTCCGCGGAGTGACAGGAGCCACTTACTCTGCTCAAGGCCCTCAGAGCCGGGGGGGCTGGCACAGACACCGGGCCACAAGTGAAGGGCCACATCGGTGCATGCATGTAGCAATCACAGGAAGATAAACCTTCAAGAGCTGCTCGCGTCTAAAAGACGCGTTTCCGCTTTTTCGCTCTGGGTGGGCACGGTGGCCACTGGCTCTCGGCTCAGAGCCCCTCCCTCAGAACCTGCTGGGGAAGGGGAAGGTCACGGCCTGACAGCCTCTAGTTGTGGCCCCTTGTGCCTCAGGCTGCTCAGCAGGCCACGTGTCCTGCCACCTGGGCCCCGCTTACCGAGCCCAGCGACTCCGGCGGCGGTGAAGCAGTGGCAGGGCGCC
>NW_011889232.1:412872-416161 GCF_000151845.1 Pteropus vampyrus | reverse complement strand
CACAGTAACGTTGTGTCGGAAAGGAAGCCTGCTGTAAGCCAGAACAAAGCGAGTCCAGAAAACAACACGTTGAAATCAAGGGTTGTTCAAGAAAGGAGCAGAAATTGCAGAATGTCGTAGCTTTAATACCACTGGCAATTAAGAATCAACTTAATATAATATAAGAATAAGATGACAAACAGATACAACACAGAAACTGAAAAAGTGTAACTCTTTCTGCCAATTTTAAGTCAGCACTCATTTTCACAGCAGGCTCTGCCCTAGACTCTAGGTGCAAAGTGAGTAAGATGCAACGCCTGCCACCTGGAAGTCTGTAGTCTAGTGGGTGAGAGACAAGTAAATGAATTGTTAAAATATAGTATGGCGAGTGCCCCCGAGGCAGGAGGAGCACAGCGAAAATGGGCCCTACTGTGCGCGGCTGGCCGAAGAGCGAAATTACAGAATCTCCCCAGGAACCCGCTTGGCAGTATATTTCAAAAGTATGAAAAAGGCACAAACCCAGGAATTCCTTTCCTAGGAATTTTTCCTACAGAAATGCTATTAGATGTGCACAATGATGCTTCGCTTATAAAAGCAAAATATTCTAAACAGCCTCAATGGCCAACGAGAGAGAAGCTACTACATTAATCATGCCCTAACTCTGTGATAGATTATTAAAAAGATATTAAAATCGTGTTTAAGAGTATTTAAAGATATGAAAGACATGCGCAGGATTTAATGTTAGGTTAAAAAAGAATACAGAAGTATATACCTATCGGATCCTAATTTGCTTTGTTGTTGTTGTTGTTGTTTGTTTGTTTTTTGGAGGGAGTGAATAGGTTTGCATAAAATTAAATTGGAAGAAAATATATTAAAACACTAATGATATGTATCTCTACTCATGGAATTAGGGTTGATATTAATTTTCAACTTCTTATTTCTGTATTACTATGCAACATATTTATATTAATTTTAGAAGTAGTGAGTATGCTTAAAACAACAGAAGAGATCATTAAAAATATCTTGGAAAAGCTCCAGAGTAGAAGGAACACTGGAGACGGGCACACAAGATCTCATCTGGGGCGGGGAGCATTCCAGACGAAAGCGGACACAGAGCCACTGGTGCTCAGCACAGTGGGATCTATTTGGCTGGAGGCAAAGGTAAAGAATAATGGCTGAAAAGGCTCAAAACGGATAACTTACGAAGGTTCCTATGTTATTAACTGGCCCAGGCACCCACATTCCCAGTATAATTTCAAGATGACAATTTAGAGCTTCGAATAAACCCTCCAAAGTTTACTTTGCTTAAGTGGCCACCTACCTAACACGAGGCTGAACAGGGACTGGAATTTAGGCCCCATTCCACCCCCACCCCACCCCAAACACATTCACACCAGAAGGTGACAACTCACCCCAAGTAACAGAAGGCTGATCGAGTCTGGTTTAGGAAATACTGTAACTCACTGAATGTCTTGTCTCGGTAGCACCTGCTCTGCTTAATACAAAAGAGTCTGGAACCATCTGTCAATTCCACACCCCCCTCCGACTCTTCTTTTTCTATCTCGTGTCCAAACCAAAGTTGAAACCTAGTTCGACTTGTGGTAAAGAGTATGAAAAATTATTTTATATATCACACACCCTTTCATTTGAAAAACCTCCTTCAAGCTCATATAATGATCTCCTTTTGCTAGTTTGATGTATGTTGGATTGTATTGTTCGGGTTTTTGTCTAGTAATTTTGTTCTTTATTCTAAAGACCAGCTAAAACATCCTTTCTTAAAAAAAAAAAAAAAAGACTGTTGATATTGTATTACTAAATACCTAAATAGAGCTAAATATGCTAAAATTATATTAATAATACCTTTGGGGTCTGCCAGATAACTAAGTTGAGCTGTCATAAGCCCTCTTAATTTATTTGCTCTGCAGAATTGTAAATGCACAGAAAACAGCTTACCGTAACGTAAACAGAGCCTTCCACGCACTGCGCACAGGACAAGTTTATTTAATGTAATATATTGCACTCAGCCATCATTGCTACCTTTCGGTTTATACTTTTATGGTAACAAACGGTTATAATAAACAGAGCCGTTGTGTTAAAAATCAAATAGAAGGCTCGGGTTCATCTTCTAGTTGAAAAGAATCTGATATTCCTCAATTTTATACTTTAATACTAAAGACTCCACAGACCAGAACATTTTAAAACCAGAAAGCCCCTTGATTCCTCATATGGAGCCATGGAGAATTTTGTTCTAAATTTTTTACAACCTGTCCACCACTAGTATCTTTCTCATGGTTTAGCTGATCTGTAACCAGATTGACAAAATTTAGCTATTTGCCTATGATAAAATTTGGAGCATTTTATGTAATGATTATTACCGATACTTCTGTCTTCTTTCAACATTATCTTGTAACAATGGCAATATTTTAGCCATGATAAAGAAATCTATTATTACATCATTTTGAATGTTTACAAAGGAACGTTTATTCCAATTTTTAAACAACTTAGGTAATCTCTTCCTGTATGAGTCAAACTGGGCTCAATATTTGTTACAAACTTGACAAAGTGTTCATATTCTAAAAAAATCAATTACCTTTACCCAAAGCTTGTAACAAAAATTACGTGTCATTTCTCAGTAACTTGACATAATAAGCCACTAAATTTGAGATATCCTTTGATGAAATATATGCTAGGCTCCAATCTAACATATTGATAATTTACCAAGCATATAACTCTGACCTAGAAAGTGAATTCCTCAGGAACATGGTTTCCACCTTTCAAAACCCAGAGCAGAGTGGACAGCGCCCTGACAGCGGCTGGCTGAGACAAGACAAATTTCTTGAGCACTTATTATGTGTCGGATGCTTTGCTAAATCGTCTCCTATGTTGTTTCAATTAATCTCTCAAAACAGCTTTAAAAGGTGTCATCTGCAGCTTAAAAACAAGGACACGGAGGCCCAGAGAATTTGAATAATTTTCCCCAAACCATGAAACAGTGAGATGGCGCAGTCCAGGCTGGAGTCCGGGTCTGTCTGAGATGAAGGGCGCATTTTCTCCAGGATATTGTGCTGGGTTCGCACCCAGGAGTGTGGCCAGGACAAATCTAGCACTGAATGATGACACACCACACTCAGCCAGAAAACAAGATGCCAAGAGAAACACTCTATTTCATAATGTCAACTCCAAAAACGCCTTCTCAATAAACTGCTTTTAAGACTCCTTTCCTATCTGGACCAACGGCTGCCAGGAGCCACAGTATTAGGCATTTGCGAAATATTTTGTTTTCCTGGCACTCGGTTACTTAAAAAAAAAA
>NW_011889232.1:398943-411432 GCF_000151845.1 Pteropus vampyrus | reverse complement strand
AATGTTATCAACTTCTTAAGTACTGTTCTAATCACTTTTAAACATATTACTTTGTTGATGCATTAAAGTTTCTATTCCGAACCACACTTACATAACAATCTTGGACAGAGTCAAAATCCACCTTAAGTAGCCTGCTTTCTTATTAAGGAGCATTAGAGAATAATTGTCAAACTTCTCCTTCCGCCCATGTTTTAGATGACGGTTGCACTGTTTGCCAGCAAGTAAAAGGAAGATGTATGCACAGTGCTGCAAAACACGGGTGACATCATCCACACGTTCCAGCTCCCGCTGCGAATCCATTTTTTCACCTCTAAGCTCAAATGCCTTAGTCTTGAAACGTGTCTGTCATATGGCTGATCGCGCTCCACTAAATTCTCTGTGCCTTTTTCCTTCATCAATAGAAAGACAACAATAACACAATCCCCTTCATAAGGGTGCTGTGAGGGTTAAAAATGGGAAGGTGCTTAGGGCAACGCCTGGCCCTAGGAGAGCTCAATGACCTTCGCTGCTGTCACCAAGACCATTATCGTTAGAGCAGCCAGCGTCACCCAGGTACTCATTCCTTCTCTGCCAAGCTAAATAAGTTTCCAGAAAACAACTTCACATCTGCATGGTTCAATTGCCCCAACTTTCACAACTTCTTCGACATTACAGTCGGATTACTATTCATTAAGTACCTCCAGCGTCAATCATCTCGTCACTGACAAACCCACAGCCGGCTGTACAAAAGGAGGTCACCGTCTATCACCTTAAGCCTTCGAAACCTTCTATGCTCCCTGTAGCTAATGCAGAAGGCTCAGCACTAGTCCCCCTTTTCATCTTCCCCCACAAGAAAATCATCATCAGATCCAGTCTCTCCCCCTCAGAGCCTCTCCTTCGCTCCTTCCGCCCGCTCACTTAGCTCACGTCAGTCTCCGGGCCACCGAGAACCACGTTATTCTCTAGTCTCCCTGCTTCGTATTGGTCTTCATCTAGGACATGTTATATTCTTTCGTTAGAGTTACAATTCTAACTATATTACGCAGTTTATATTTTTCACCCCAAATTCTCTGAGATCAGCTGAACACACACATTTCAGCCTGACGGTCCAGGTCTTCTTCGATCTACTCCAACTTCCCCGGCCAGCCTTCATCTCTCCATTCTTGTCTATCCTCATACTTGACCTCACTTCTTGACAAAGTTCCACCCACTCACGGGAGGGCTTCTAATGAAGTCTGTATTATTCTCTACAGCACAAATTGCTTCCTCTTTTATAAATCTCTAGTGTTTTATATAGTCAATTTATTGAAAAAGAATTCTTTTTATTACAGTAGTATATGAAATGCCTGTCTCTCCCATTATATTGTAAAATCCTTTGTTTATCTTTGTGAAACTAATTGTGTGCAGTAGAGCATGAGCATGTGTGTGCTTGTGTGTTATTTAATCCTTATAGACCTTAATTTGTTCTCTTTTAAAAGAGAAAACAATTTAAAATATACAGAGAAAAGAAATAATGGTCTTTCATATTTTCTCTGGCACATACGAACTGTGTGACTCTTGAGGGAAGCCTAAGGCTGTATACTCATGAATAAAGCCAGAATGCTAATAAATAAGCTGAAGGTTCTCATGAGACCTGGAAAATACATGACTTGCCTGGCATGACATGTGGCTTAGCAGTCAAAGGTCTCAACTATAATTATTAAAAGCCAAAGTCTCATAAGATATTTTTGGTAGCCGTTACATGGCTTATAAATGTAGAAGGATTTTGAAAACTATAAAATAAGGAACACATACTTTACACAAAACAGCTCAACTAATATCATTAGGAGTAAAAGAAGAACCTCGACACATGTTTAATTGAATCTCCTTTTACTCTCCCTCAGATTCTGTGATGACTGAAGTTTCACTCAACTAATGTTGGTACATCTATCCTCTGATGAGTTGAATATTATATTGACTAATGCTCAAATGAAGAAAACTATTTTCTTGACATTTGCACTTAACACACATTTCTTCAGAGTCTTCATTAAATAAGTACTTTCTGATAAAACACTCTGGATTTATTACATGCGGCTTTCAGCGTCGCAGAGTCACCTCACCAGCCGGAAACATCATCTCCCAGTAGCAGTTTTTCCTCACAGACCAGTTAGTGCGGGCTTTGCCGTTCCAACTTCATTTGTGCTTTTTGCATAAATGGAGTTTATTCACATTTTTTCCAGGTTTGACATTCTCATAATTATTTATAGAAAAACAATATCAATTTTATATTCATAATGTTATATAAAGCTTTCCTTAGTAAGCCACAGAAGACTTCAGCAAGAAATATTCCCTTTAATACCATATTAGGAGACTACATGTGAGTCATGACAAATTATGTAATCATCACATTATTCCTCAAAAACATGACTATTCCATAAATGACTTTCATCCTCTGTCAACACCAAAAATTTCAAGTCACGAACGGGAGGAGAAAAATAGTGTAAATTCCCTTCAAATATTTTTGTAAGTGAGAACAATTACCTCAGCCTTTTGAATTCACTATTAAATGGAGTAAAAGAAGCTTTGTTATCTCACAATAAATTAAGCACATGAAATTATCAAGCGGTACCACTGCACAATCAAATGAAAATGATGGTGCTAGGTGGATCTGTTAAAACTGATATTTTATCCTTACTTGCGAATACATTTTTAAAACACTTAGACTTCACTGAAATGTAGCCCAGGGACGTGAGCAGATTAACTCTAGTGAGCGGCTGCCGGGGACAGAGGCACCGGCGTGGAGGACTCAACAGAAAAGAAACGGCGCCCGCTCTGAGCATGAAACAAGTGTTTGACTTTCTGTTCCCAGGTATGTTGGCCACGTGAGAAAGTCAGGTCTGTACTTCTACGTTCAAAAGTAAAAGCTGAGTCTTAAGCTTAATCACTTTTTAAAAATTCCCTGCTTAGATTTTTTTTTCCTTCTTCTCTAATCAGAACAAATGAAACAGTGCAAGTATGGTCTCTCAGAGCCCCTCCGAGCGTCCAACCCGCATTCCCACTTAAGCTCAAATCACTAATGGCAGGTGAAAAAATACAGTGGCTCTTGCCTCAGACACATTTGATTTTGGTGCAGTCCATATTGCTCAACCTGAAAAATCCATTCACCTCCAGGACACACACACACACACACACACACACACACACACACACACGCTGTCTCTATGTATGCCTACATCAGGAACTAACAGAGATGTAATCTGTCTTTAATGCTAAATGACAAATAATCGGAGATGACATAATAGCTAACTCTGCTATCTGAAAGGAAGCATTTGAGAAAACGCACAATTTTATACACTTTGAAAATTAATATATGGGCTGCCTCTTTTCTAAAGATACAATGAAACTCAAATAGCATGGTATACAAAAAGCATAAGTGATACATGTAGAATTTTACCTTAATTTCTCTTTAATGTTTATTCGTTATTAAGGATGTTAACATTCTTCATCTGTGCATGGTAACAGGAGGCAATAGTTCAACCAACGAGAAGAGCAGATTCGGACACAAACACCTTTACAAGCACATTGGGCACGGCAAGATTTGAAGAATTAAAAAAATATATAGCTACAACCACTAAAAATAAGCAAAAGCTTTAACAACCTGGGGAAGGCTTTCCTAGTCTATCCTCAGGAATTTTTTGAAAAAACCTTCATTGCTTTATTTGACCACAGGTCACACTCACCTGAGCACTGTCTACGGGCCTTTCCCAAACCTGCTGGCAGTTGGTTCGGGTGGTCCGCCCAGTGTCTGCCCCACCCCCAGCATCTGCACAAGCCCAGTCTGTTTCAGACAGATGTGCCCAACTACACATCTGCTAATGCGGCACCCTCCGTTTGTAAATTCAATTCTGCTCAAATGCACAGAAACCCTAGAAGCTCTGAATGAAAAATGAAGCAACAGAGATGTCAGCCCCCCTTCCCCAACTTTGTATAGGAACAAGAGATTTTAAATGATCTTACTGGATATTGATGATAGGTATGAGTGTCTAACACGTTACTTAGGAGGCACAGAAAACCGTCAAAACTAGCTCCGATTTAGGTGATGATTGTGCTTTTGTTTGCTACATTTGTTTTGTTTTACTGTTGCTTAACTCTGCCAGGAACCAAGAACTCTAATATTTTTTCCAATTTTAAATGTTCTTTTACATTTTTGTTTGCATTTCAAATCTATTTATCAGCAAATGATCATACATGTTTAAAATAATAACCAGTCATTGTAGGAGACTTTATAAACCCTTCCACTAAATACTAATACCTATCAGGAGAATTTATTTTTGCATATTTTTTTTTCATTTATGTACTGAGCCTGCTGGTTTATGAATTTAGCTGTCAACACTAAGAGCACTAAGCAATCAAAAGACTGTCAAAGAGAAACACCACCAAGATAACGTGTGCCTCGCAAACGAAGAGGAAATGCAAATTCAGTCAGCCAGGGGAGCCTGAGAGGCGCATGGAGTTTAACCGTGAAGTTGTCTGAGCTGATATAACAGGTTTCCAGGCAGAGATTAAGAATTATTTAATTAGGTACAATTTTAGTGCTATTATAAAGGATGCGTTTGTTAATTGGCAGAAGAACAGAGCACTGAGACCTGTTCTCTGACAAAAAAAAAATAATGCGACAAATATTAATATCGACTACGAGAAAGGATGACTTTGAGAGATGGAACTAAACATCGCCTTCATGAGAAACACGTCAATGCTGCTCTAACCCGAGGTGAACAGCTTAACACCTGCGCGCAGTTAGCCCTGCCCCTCGGCTAGGATTTCTCCCAAAAGGGCCATACACGTCATCCGAGACCAGCAGCTCAGTGTCCTCCTGCCCTCTATTTTCTTTGCGACTCCTTTTCAAGAACTTCCTTCTACTGCACTTTTCACTCATGTCTCACCTTCCAGGCTCCTGGCCCCAGAGCAAGGTCTCGAGCGCTCGCGCACTGTGCCCTGAGGTCTGGGGGGCTGATCCGCGCGCAGCGCCTCGGGGCCACCGCGCCCGGTGCCGAGCCTCGCGCCACCCGCCCGCCCACCGCTGGAAAGCGCCGCGCCTTCCGTGCAAAGGAATTCTAGTGACTTGTGCATTTTTAAGTCAGGTTCTGTAGTATGCTGGTTGATCACCTTCTTTATTATTCTAAGAAAAGCTAACAACACTCTGACCCTTCTTCGCACCCCAGCTCGAGCTCTCCCCGCATTGCCTTCAGACCTCAGGCATCCCGAGCTGGGGGCGGCCCCGCGGGCGGCTGTCCTCAGAAGGACCACAAACGCTAATGTTACTTCGCCTTCCCCAATACGCCCTACATTTCCCATGAGTGACTAAATATGAACACCATGAATGCTACTGTCGCCGTACTAATGTCGGCAGAGCCAGTCAGATTTGGTTTCGGAAGGAGGCCGCTACCGTGACTCGACCCGCCCAGGTGACTCTGGGAGTTCCAATCCCGCACAAACCCCAGGAGCATGTTTAAAAACCGCATTTACAAACCACTATCTAGTGGCTTCGCATAGAATCTGTAGTCTACCCAGGGCGACGTCCTTTTCCAGTAACTGCCACTGACAAGTGCATCTGTACATTTTCTTACTAAATATGCCAAGAGAAGATGCTACAGCTATTTCAGAAATTGGATATTAAGCCAGGCTGGACTGGTACAAACACTTAGGAGCAGGGTCGCTATGTTTGTTAGCTTCGGGGTTGTGCTTCGTGTGAAACATTCTTTGCTTCTAGGACCCCTGCTGTCTTGATTTGGTGAACATTTGGGCAATAGCAGAATTCTGAATAGGTTTCAGAAGCTCGTCACTACTGAAAATTATGTACTGAGAAATAACTATTTCCTCTTAGATTGTACACTAAATTGAAAGCTTTCACGTCCTTTAGAAGTGATTCCTAACTTCAGAAAAGTAAACATTATCCCTTCTCACGCATAGACCTTTTAAAGCTTACTTGGCTCAGGAAAGCGTCTCGAATCTAAAATACTGAGTCATTGTTGAGACACAACAGTCCTATCAAGTTCCTAGAAACTACGGTTTTCCTATGAGTTTATGTCATACAGATAATCTACAAGAAGGAGATTATATGACAACCTTTGGCGTATCAAAGTAATATTTGAAACAGACTCCACCAGGGTCAATGTGCCAAGAAAAAGCAGCATAATGCCCTATTTAGCTTGACCAAATCGAAGCAGAATCTTGCTCTTTATTAGATAGTTTATAAAGTACAACTTCATTTTCAGTTGGATATGAGTTTGAAATGACACAAAGAGTTAGCTTTACTTGAATGTGTCTGTGTGTTTATATTGGCACTATTTGTAGGTTACTTATGTAAGTTTTACATCTCAAGACTTTAGCTATACTTTCAGAGAGTAAATATTTCTTGACTATTAAGAAAACATCCTAGGGTGGAAATAAATATTAAATATTTATTAAACATTAAATATGAAATATTTATTTCCACCCTAGGATGTTTTAATAGTCAAGAAATATTAAAATATATATATTAAAATATAATATCATGAAAGATGATTAAGGTGAGACTTTAGCATATTTTATGTTTTAAAAATGTAACATGCTTATGGCAGAGAAATACAGTGACAAGAAGTCATTAACGGGCTTTGAGGCCTGTGGTGACATCCACCTCTCAACCCCACGTGGCTGTCTCCGTGCAGGTCCCCCGTTCCCTATTCCGATGACCCCAGCAATGATGACAGTTACGCACTAAGCAAAAATGCTTCTAGCTCTCACCTTAAACTGAAAAAAGGCTTTGCTCTCTTAGTGCGAGCTAACAGTCCTGGCAGTGGGCTCTAGTTTCGGATTGCAGTCTGAGTCCCCAGGTTGTCTTGGTGAACTGCGCACTCATTTATTTTGCCAATTTTCATCTTCTGCCACTGCCACATCTTCTCCAAGCCACCACACCCCTGACTCCCCGAGACCAGTAGGGGAGCAGGCTGTCCCAGAACAAAGGTCACGGTGTTATTTCAAAGCGCTGGAAGAAGACCGAGGCATCAAGGATTATCTAACTGGAATGGAAATGAAAATGTTCACTGCCCACTAGATTGTGAAAGGCGTGAGGCCCTGCTGCGCCTGGGGGGCCGTTCGTGTGTCGGTCTGGAATCGGACATCTCAGGACAGGCCACCTCACGGGGGCACCTTAACCATGAGGTCAGACCAAAAGCAGCTCCCCACAGGGGTGGAGCAAGAGTGGCACACGGACCCGGGGTTCACCCAGGATCGGTCTGGAGAAAGAGCAAGACGTGAAGATAAAACCCTGTGTCGTTACTTATATAGGTTTTCCCTAAAAAAGTAACGGTCCATTACTTGGAGGTTTCTCAGTGTAAAGCATCTGAAGGTAGAGGGTTACAAGCAACACACTACAAAGTAGCTAGCCACAATTACTGAGTCTGAGGTAAATTCAGGAAGCTTTCCCATTTCAGCTGAACTAGGGCCCGGTGACAGTCGGCTTCCCGTGTCGCCGGGCTGGGGAGGCGAGCAGGCACAGCATTAAGCGCAAAGGAACAGACGAAGCTGTGCTGTCTCTGAGGCACACGGCGCCGGGCTGCCCAAAGCGGAGGGTTGGGGGGTCGGGGTCAGGCTGCCCTCTCACTTCCTACCGGCCTGGGGCGACCAGCAGGACACGTGGCCCACTCGGCAGCCCCGCCTCCCGGGGGCCTCCAGGCACCACGTGGCTGTGCCCTGGGACTCGCCAGCTCAGAAATGCCCCGACTGGCCCGAAGTAGCTCCTTTTACATGAACAAGTTTACAATCTGCAGGAAAACGTCAGGAAAATGCCCCTAAACCACCCTTACAGCCTTTTAAAGTTCTACACTAAACAGCCCAGATTTCCGCCCCTTTCCCGTGCCCGTGAGCACACACGCACGCGATTCATTTCTAAAAATTTGTCTCGTTTTATAACTCCTTCCAGTATCTTTCAAAATTACCTGCAAAAAATACCACCTATCTTCCATTCTCAAAAGATCCTTCTAACAATGACTTATATGATATAACTCTAGAAGCAGAAAATACCCTATAGAAATGTTGACTAGGAGTAAAAAAAAAAGGTTTCAAATGCTTTCCAGGAAAATCAAACGTTCACTTGAGTTCAAAGTTAAATCGAGGCACTGTCGAAGCATGGTGAGATTCACCACCAACAGACGTCATCTTTGCATCACGGAAAACACAGCACGCTCGTTAGAGGTAGACGCTTTCTCCGCTTCCCTTTCCAAAGACAGATATGTGGAAATCGTGGACTCCAAGTGCAATACCCATTTCCATTCCCCTTCAGAGCAATCGCAATCCCATCAAGTATTCTCCTTCTGCCCTCCCTTCCCCTTCCTTCCTTCCTTCCTTCTCTCCCCTCTGTTATCTATTCATCCATCGTCTCCTCTCTTTTTCTCTCAATACCAAGCAAATATTATATGCTAGAATATAAATTCGCTTTTGTCTGTTTTGCTTATCGATGTGTTATAAGCACTTAGCACCTAGCACAGAGTAGTTGCCCAATAAACATTTGTTTAATTGAAGTTTCAGAATATGCCCAGTCCTGGGAAGGGGGGAGGTGGATAAGACCCAGTTCCTCCTTGCAAGGTGGTCACCATACACGTCTGGGGAAACAGACAAGAGTGTCATAGAAACACACGAGTTCTGTGGGAAGCGTAGGAGGCAGGATACAGAAAGGCAGTTTAGCAGCTCTCTTCTATGTAGATGGAGTGTCTTGGGAAACATCCAAGAGAAGATGATGTTTACCTTAAGTTAGGAAAGAGGAGTAGGAATTAGCTGGACAAATAGGCAAGAGAGGGCCTGCCAGGGAGAAGACACAGGACGCGGGAACACAGAGCATGTGATCAAGCGCACCGCCTGCTGAGCTCTGGACAGACGCTCGCCTAGAGACGAGGCTACGAAAGTTCTCGGGCTCACGTGCAACTAATGGGAAAGCACTGAAGAATTTTCACAAACAAGCAGTCTGATCAGGTGGTGTCTTGAAAAGCAAGCTCCGGGCGGAGGCTGAGGGAGGCGGGGGAGGAGCTGAAAGAAACTGGAAGACTGAAGCCTGATTACGGATTGACTGCATTTGTTTAGGCAAGAAATGAGGACAGCCTGAACTCCGGCCATCGAGCTGCTTTAAGAGGCAAGACGGTGGACAAAAGATATTTAGGATTTAGCACGGCTGAGTGACCAGCTAGAGGGGAGCAGTGAGAGCAGAAGCGGGGGACCCAGGCCACGCTGAGTTTTCTGAAATGGGCAACTACAGGCCTCTGAGACCACGGACCAAGGTGGAAGGACGGGTTCTGATTCTGAGGAGTGGTCAGTTCGGGTCCCGGATCCGAAGGTTCGGGTATCTGACAGAGCTGTAGTTTAGAGCTGAGAACTCTGGCAAAGATGAAGACAGGGCTCTGGGCCAGTGAAAAAGTCAAGATTGGGGAGGAAGCGTCCCAGAGTGGGGGTAGGGAAGAAAGAAGACAGAGCTCAGTAAACACCTGAGTTAATCAAAGGACCAAAACTAATATCCTGGAAGCTCCAATATTCTAAAATGAAAGAGCCGATGAAAGTAGTTGAGAAATATTTATTTGTATATTATTTAACAGACTTCTTACTTTTGGATAGAAAATGCATTTGACTAAATCTGGCAGTTTCTCTTTCAATTCTAAAGTACCAAAGAATAGTCCATCTTCTCTTTAAGTTGGAATATGAAATGATATCATTGGTTTTCATACATTCCACTATCTTGGTGTTTATCACGTTTTCATCTAATGAACATCAAGGCCAACTTTTCGAGGTAAACGAAGTAGATACCCTAGCTTGTAAAATGCACATCTTGAGGTCAGTATAAACCCAGATCAGTCCACTTCCGCGAAGCCACTCTGCCACCATCTGAATTCGAGCATTTTCCCCACTCGCTCTCACATAACAAATAGCAGAGCACAGCAGCGGCTCATTAGTAAGATGAAATGCAAATGACGCCCGAGTGACTAGAGAGGAGGATTAATATATTTCGATATAAATATAGAATATGAATTAATTTCCAAATCTATCAGGTGAAACCGCGGGAACACAGACTGGCTGATTTAATGCCCCTGAGAAGCTACTGACGGAAACAACAGGCTCCCAGGGTTTTCCCAGGAGATGACAAGCTGCTCTCGGAATCCCTGAGGAGGCACTTCCAGAAGGATTTTGAACTTGACACTTTCACTTGTTTCTCTTCCCTTCCCCACCTACCTGCCCCCAACAGCCACCATCCACAAATCACCTTCGGGTAACCTAGTCCCCTCTCGTGGCTACTCGCCCTTCCACATTCTTCCAACACGGGAGAGGAGGCTACAAACCAGCGTGCTGTGCGGTCAGCTCCACGGGGTTCATTCCCCACGCTCCCCGCGGTGGGGGCTGCGGGCCTTATCACTGGTCACGGCCACAGTTTCTATGCACTAGCAGGAGAATCCCTGACGCCTGGGAGAAAGTATCTGGATACAGTAAAGTGAAACTGAAAGTACTTTAGGGTGAGGCTCCAGAAGCTGAGGTAATTAATCAGCATTCCAAAACCCCTAAGGTGTGAAAACGGGGCCATTATCAGCTGGGTTTCCTCGGGAGGCACACTGTCCTCTTCCTCCTGTGTCTCTCATGGCACATGATAAACACTGAGTGAATGAGGCGAATTGCTGTCCACTCCAGTGCCAAAGCTGTCCTTGACTATGAATCACAGAGTGTGGCAAAGGCACTCACACTGACAGACAGGAAGTCTTTCCCTTTGAAAAGCGGTGCTTGACCTTGAACTCTGGGTTTATGTTTGCTCCAGACTAAGTCCACGCACAGTAACTTTTAGGGGTAATATTTATTGCTTTGCAGTAAAGAGGCTATCGTGTCATGTAGATCCACTGAACCTTGTTAATTCCATTATTTAGCATGCCTAGTCGTATCCTCGGGCATTTTAATTGCTATTTTAAGCCTTTAAAAATCCTTCTGGAAAATGAAAATCGATGAAGCAGATTGGTTCACCTGTGGAGAACTGATGGCAGAGAAAGTGTTATAGGACCCTTATAAACCTCATCGATTTCTTTGGGGGAGAAATAAACTAGATGGCATCGATTTATTATGTAAATTAATTTTATTCCTTTTGTACACCAGAGCATTTCATAAGCGTAATAGGTACCTATCAATATCTCATGAATAAGTGAAGAAATGAGTGAATTTCACTAGATTGGCCAATAGGTAAGGGCTGTGTGGGTCATACTCGATCATTCACAGTGAAAGCTGGGCTCCGTGGCGTAATGTGTGTGGCCACGGCAGAGACCAGTTAAAAGAATCTCTGATGTCAACTACAAGTAACAGAGGTTTTGACGTGCTTTGCCATTATTCACTGAATATTAAAAGTAAGATCTCCTTAGCCACCATCTGCTCTGAAACTCCTATCCTATAATAAATTTATCTATGATGGAAAAATCAATGTACCAGGAAACATCCCAATGCCAAAAAAAGAAAAATGTCAACAAAAAAACAGCAAGGAGCTAAACTCCCGTCAGCCTTTTGACACACAGCTGAAATCCTCCAACAGTGCGAGTCTGGGCTTCCCAGTCCACTTATATGCGGGTTTTCTTTGATAAACATATTGGAAAACTTTTTCGAGATTTGCAACTCTGAAAAAACTCACAAGCAAACCACATAGCCTACTCAACCACATAATCACATACTAAAAAAAATAAGAAAAAGAAATGTCATGAACGCATAAAATATATGTAGATGCTAGTAGATTTTTATCACTCAGTACTATAAAATATACACAAATCTATTATAAAAAGTTAAGATTTATCAAAACTGAGGCACATGGACACTGACAGACCACACGCGGCCCATTCTCAGTCGAGAGAAACGCGCGCACACAGCACGCCGAGGCCTGTTACAGCTCAGCCGCACAGTTCACTGCAGCGCGGACGCTGTGACGGCTGCGCGGCCACCTACTGCCCACATTGTCCTGAGCCCAAGTGCAGTGAGTAGCCACTCACAATGCCATGTCGCACTAACCACCTCTAGGTCACTTCTCCAGTAAACTGTATCACAATAAAAAGTGATCTCTCAGGGTTCCCGTGTGTCTTTCGTTTGTGTAGCACAATACTGTAAACCCTGAATAACACCAGGGGGTCCATGCGAAGCGCCACAGTGCTGCCGGAAGTGCTCCCCAGAAGCACAGAAAAAACATGACGAGAAAACGTGGCATCACTTGATATGCACCATGGAACGAGGCCTGCAGCAGCGGGGGTGACCTGCCACTTCAAGTTGAATGAATCCAACGTAAGGACCCTTATTAAAAAAAAAAAAAAAGGAAATTCATGAAGCCATCACTGCAATTATGCCAGTAGGCACGAAAACCTTGCATTTTTTGCAAAATACCTTTTTGTCTCGTATTGAGAATGCAGCTCTCTCATGGGCGCAGGACTGCTGTAAGAAAGGCCACCTATAGACTCTAGCATGATTTGATAAAGAACCAAGTCATTACATGATAACTTC